>NW_012288450.1:0-1769 GCF_000151885.1 Dipodomys ordii
TCACTCTGTGTCCCTGCTGTGTCCCCGCTGTGTCCCCGCTGTGTCAGACTGTGTCCCTCTGTGTCCTCGCTCTGTCCTCCGCTGTGTCCCGCTGTGTCCTCCACTGTGTCTCGCGCTGCTCCCGCTGTGTCCCCCGCTGTGTCCCGCTTTTTCCTGCTGTGTCCCGCTGTGTCCCGCTGTGTCCCTCTGTGTCATCGCTGTGTCCCTGCTGAGTCCCGCTGTGTAACCTGCTGTGTCGAGCTGTGTCCTCACTGTATCCCGCTGTGTACCCCGCTGTGTCCAGCTGTGTCCTCGCTGTGTCCCTCTGTGTCCCGCTGTGTTCTCGCTGTGTCCCCGCTGTATCTCCCTGTGTACCGCCCTCTGTCCAGCTCTGTCCCCGCTGTGTCCCGCTGTGTCCTGTTGTGTCCCGCGCTGTGTCCCGCTTTGTCCCCGCTGTGTCCCGCTGTGTCCCCCACTGTATCCCCCGCTGTGTCCCCACTGTGTCCCTGCTTGGTCCTGCTGTGTCCCACTGTGTCCTCGCTTGTCCCCCGCTGTGTCCCCCACTGTGTCCCCCGCTGTGTCCAGCTGTGTCCCCCACTGTGTCCCCCGCTGTGTCCCCACTGTGTCCCTGCTTGGTCCTGCTGTGTCCCACTGTGTCCTCGCTTGTCCCCCGCTGTGTCCTGCTGTGTCCTCCGCTGTGTCCCCCGCTTTGTCCAGCTGTGTCCCCCACTGTGTCCCCCGCTGTGTCCCCACTGTGTCCCTGCTTGGTCCTGCTGTGTCCCACTGTGTCCTCGCTTGTCCCCCACTGTGTCCCGCTGTGTCCCCCGCTGTGTCCCCCGCTGTGTCCCGCTGTGTACCTTTGTGTCCCCTGCTGTGAACTCCGCTGTGCCCCGCTGTGTCCAGCTGTGTCCCGGCTGTGTCCACCGCCGTGTCTCTGCTGTGTCCCGCTGTGTTCCCCGCTGTGTCCCCTGCTGTGTCCCCCACTGTGTCCGCGCTGTGTCCCCCGCTGTGTCCTCGCTGTGTCCCCCGATGTGTCAATGCTGTGTCCCGGCTGTGTCACTCTGTGTCCCGCTGTGTCCCACGCTGTGTCCCCGCTGTGTCCCACTGTGTCCCGCGTGTCCCCCGTTGTGTCCCTCTGTGTCCGCACTGTGTCCCGCTGTGTCCCCACTGTGTCCCCCTGTGTCCCGTTGTGTCCGGCTGTGTCCTCCGCTGTGTCCCCCACTATGTCCCGCTGTGTCCCCCACTGTGTCACCTGCTGGGTCCCCGCTAGGTCCCTGCTTGGTCCCGCTGTGTCCCACTGTGTGCTCGCTTGTCCCCCGCTGTGTCCCGCTGTGTCCACCACTGTGTCCCCCGCTGTGTCCTGCTGTGTCCTCCCTTGTAACCCGCTGCTTCCCGCTGTGTTCCCCTCTGTGTCCCGCCTGTGTCCCGCTGTGTCCCAAGCTGTGTCCCCGCTGTGTCCCACTGTGTCCCCGCTGTGTCCCCCGGTGTGTCCCTTTGTGTCCGCACTGTGTCCCGCTTTTTCCCCGCTGTGTCCCGCACTGTGTCCTCTGTGTCCCCTGCTTTGTCCACCGCTGTGTCCAGCTGTGTCCCCCACTGTGAGCTCCGGTGTGTCCCGCTGTGTCCCCGCTGTGTCCTGCTGTGTCCCGCTGTGTCCCGCTGTGTCCCCTGCTGTGTCCCCGCTGTGTCCCCGCTGTGTCAGACTGTGTCCCGCTGTGTCCTCGCTGTGGCCTCCGCTGTGTACCCGCTGTGTCCCCCGCTGTGTCCCCTCTCTGTCCACGGCTGTGTCCTCC
>NW_012288451.1:0-1102 GCF_000151885.1 Dipodomys ordii
TCTCTCGCTATGTCCCACTGTGTTCCTCGCTGTGTCCCCCGCTGTGGCCCTGCTTTGTCCCGCTGTGTCCCCATTGTGTCCCGCTGTGTCACTGCTGTTTCCCCGCTGTGTCCCGCTGAGTCCTGCTGTGTCCCGCTGTGTCTTGCTGTGTCCCCCGCTGTGTCCCCCGCTGTGTCCCCCGATGTGTCCAGCTGTGTCCTCCCTTGTCCCCTGCTGCGTCCCGCTGTGTCCCCCTCTGTGTCCCCGCTGTGTCCCGCTGTGTCCCTCGCTGTGTCCCCGTTGTGTCCCACTGTGTCCCCGCTGTGTCCCGCGTTGTGTCCCTCTGTGTCCGCACTGTGTCCTGCTGTGTCCCCGCTGTGTCCCCCTATGTCCCGCTGTGTCCGGCTGTGTCCCCGCTCTGTCCCGCTGTGTCACACGCTGTGACCTGCTGTGTCCTGCTCTGTCCCCTGGTGTGTCCCGCTGTGTTCTGCTGTTTCCTGCTGTCTCCCACTGTGTCCCCTGCTGTTTCCCCGCTGTGTCCCGCTGTGTCCCGCTGTGTCCCCCGCTGTGAGCCTGCTGTGTCCCGCTTTGTCCCCGCTGTGTCCTGCTGTGTCACTGCTCTGTCCCCGCTGTCCCCTGCTGTGTCCCGCTGTGTCCCTCTGTGTTCCCCGCTGTGTCAACCGCTGTGTCCCCGCTGTGTTACCGCTGTGTCCAGCTGTGTCCCACTGTGTCGCGCTTTGTCTCCTCTGTGTCCACCGCTGTGTCCCCCGTTGTGTCCAGCTCTGTCTCCGCTATTTCCCGCTGTGTCCCGCTGTGTCCTCGCTGTGTCCCCACTGTGTCCTCCGCTGTGTCCCCCGCTTTGTCCCGCTGTGTCCCCCACTGTGTCCCCCGCTGTGTCCTGCTGTGTCCTCGCTTGTCCCCTGCTGAGTCCCACTGTGTGCTCGCTTTTTCCCCGCTGTGTCCCGCTGAGGCCCCCGCTGTGTCCCCCGCTGAGTCCTGCTGTGTCCTCTTTTGTCCCCCGCTGCGTCCCGCTGTGTCCCCCTCTGTTTCCCCGCTGTTTCCCACTGTGTCCCACGCTGTGTCCCCGGTGTGTCCCACTGTGTCCCTGCTGTGTCCCCTGTTG
>NW_012288452.1:0-19881 GCF_000151885.1 Dipodomys ordii
TCCCTCTGTATCACACTGTGTCCCCGCTGTATTCCACTGTGTCCCCACTGTGTCCCCCGCTGTGTCCCGCTGTGTCCCTGCTGTGTCCCACTGTGTCCCACTGTTACCCGCTGTGTCCCGCTGTGTCCTCCACTGTGTCCCTATGTGTCCTGCTGTGTCCCCCGCTCTGTCCCCGCTGTGTCCCTCTGTGTCCCCTGCTGTGTCCCGCTGTGTCTCTCTGTGTCCCGCTGTGTCCCCCGCAGTGTCCCACTGTGTCCCGCTGTGTCCTATGTGTCCCGCTGTGTCTCCGCTGTGGCCCACTGTGTATCCCGCTGTGTCCCCGCTGTGTCCCTCTATGTCCCCCGGTCTGTCCCGCGCAGTGTCCCGCTGTGTCCCTCGCTGTGTCCCGCTGTGTCTCACTTTGTCCCCGCTGTGTCCCGCTCTTGTCCCACTGTGTCCTCTGTTGTCCCCTCTGTGTCCCTCTGTGTCCCCCGCTGTGTCCCCCGCTGTTTCCAGTTGTGTACCCATTGTCCCCCGGTGTGTCCCCGCTTTCCCCCGCTGTGTTCCCCGCTGTGTCAGGCTGTGTCCCACTGTGTACTCACTGTGTCCCACGCTGTGTCCCCCGCTGTGTCCCGCTGTGTACCCCGCTGTGTCCAGCTTTGTCTCCAATGTGTACGCTGCTGTGTCCTGCTGTGTCCCCCGCTGTGTCCCTGCTGTGTCAGGCTGTGTCCCGCTGTGTCCTCACTGTGTCCCCCGCTGTGTCCCGCTGTGTCCCTCGCGGTGTCCCCCATAATGTCCTGCTGTGTCCCCCACTGTGTCCGGCTGTGTCCCGCTGTGTCCCCCGCTGTGTCCCCGCTGTGGCATGATGTGTCCTCGGCTGTATCCCCGCTGTGTCCCTCTGTGTCCCGCTGTGTCCCTTGTTGTCCCGCTTTCTCTCCCACTGTGTTACCCGCTGAATCCCCGCTTTCTCTCCCGCTGTGTTACCCACTGAATCTCCGCTGTGTCCCGCTGTGTCCCCCGCTGTGTCCCCCACTGTATCCCACTGATTCCCCCGCTGTGGCCCTCTGTGATCCGCTGTGTCCAGCTGTGTCGCCCGCTTTGTCCCCGCTGTGTCCCTGCAGTGTCCCGTTTTGTCTCGCTGTGTCCCGTTGTGTCCTCGCTGTGTCCCCACTGTGTCCCAGGTGTGTCCCCTGCTGTGTCCCCGCTGTGTCCCTGCTGTGTCAGGCTGTTTCCCGCTGTGTCCTCGCTGTGTCCCCCGCTGTGTCCCGCTGTGTCCTCCACTGTGTCCCGTGCTGGGTCAAGCTGTGCCCCCCGCTGTGTACCGCTGCCTCCTGCTGTGTCCCACTATGTCCCGCTGTGTCCTCGCTGTGTCCCCGCTGTGTCCCGCTGTGTTTTCGCTGTGTCCCCGCTGTGTCCTTTTGTGTCCCAAGGTGTCCCCTTCTGTGTCCCCCGCTTTGTCCCACTGTGTCCCGCTGTATCCCTCTGTGTCCCATTGTGTCCTCGCTGTTTCCCCACTGTGTCCCAGCTGTGTCTACGCAGTGTCCCCGCTGTGTCAGGCTGTGTCCCGCTGTTTCCTCGCTTTGTCCCCCGCTGTGTCCCACTGTCTTCTGCTGTGTCCCGTGCTGTCAAGCTGTGTCCCCCGCTGTGTCCCACTTTGTCCCACTGTGTCCCGCTGTGTCCCGTTGTGTCCTGCTGTGTCACTGCTCTGTCCCCGCTGTCCCCCGCTGTGTCCCGCTGTGTCCCTCTGTGTCCCCGCTGTGTCACCGCTGCATTCAGCTGTGTCCCCCTGTGTCCCTCTGTGTCCCCTCTGTGTCCACCGCTGTGTCCCGCTGTGTCCCCTCTGTGTCCCCCTCTGTGTCCCGGTCTGTCCCCCACTGTGTCCCACTGAGTCCCGCTGTGTCCCCCTCTGTGTCCCTGCTCTGTCCCGCTGTGTCCCCCTCTGTGTCCCTGCTGTGTCCCCGATGTGTCAAACTGTGTCCTGCTGTGTCCTCGCTGGTCCCCTGCTGTGTCCCGCTGTGTCTCCCACTGTGTCCCCCACTCTGTCCATGCTCTGTGCCGCTGTGTCTCCTTTGTCCCCGCTGTGTCCCCAATGTCCCCTGCATTGTCCCGCTGTGTCCCCGCTGTGTCCCCCGCTGAGTTCCCGCTGTGTCCTGCTGTGTCCCCCGCTGTGTCCCCGCTGTGTCCCCCGCTGTGTCCCTGCTGTGTCCCACTGTGTCCTGCTGTGTCCCCCGCTGTGTCCTGTTGGGTCCCCTGCTGTGTCCCCGCTGTGTCCCACTGTGTTCTGCTGTGTCCTGTTGTGTCCTCGCTGTGTCTCCCGCAGTGTCCCACTCTGTCTTCGCTGTGTCCCCCGCTGTGTCCCCCTGTGTCCCCCACTGTGTCCCGCTGTGTCCCGCTGTGTCCCGCTGTGTCTCCCGCTGTGACCCCCTGTATCCCGCTGTGTCCCCCGCTGTGTCCCGCTGTGTCCTGCTTTGTTCTGCTGTGTCCCACTGTGTCCCGCTGTGTCCTCGCTGTGTCCCCTCAGTGTCCTGATGTGTACCCCGTTGAGTCCAGCTCTGTCTCCGCTGTTTCCCACTGTGTGCTCGCTTGTTCCCCGCTGTGTCCCGCTGTGTCCCCCTCTGTGTCCTGCTGTGTCTCCCAATGTGTCCCGCTGTGTCCCCCACTGTGTCCTGCTGTGTTCCCCAGTGTCTCCCGATGTGTCCCACTGTGTCCCCCACTGTGTCCTGCTGTTTCCCCCGCTGTGCCCCTCTGTGACATGCTGTATCCCCGGCTGTGTCCCGCTATGTCCCCCTCTGTGTCCCTGCTGTGTCCCGCTGTGTCCCTCGCTGTGTCCCCTCTGTGTCCCACTGTGTCCCAGCTGTGTCCCCCGTTGTGTCCCTTTGTGTCCGCACTGTGTCCCGCTGTGTCCCCGCTGTGTCCCCCTATGTCCCGCTGTGTCCGGCTGTTTCTCCCCTGTGTCCCGCTGTGTCCCCCGCTATGACCCGCTGAGTCCTGCTGTGTCCTCCGCTGTGTCCCGCTGTGTCCTGCTGTGTCCCGCTGTGTCCCTCTGTGTTCCCCGCTGTGTCACCCGCTGTGTCCCTGCTGTGTCATTTCTGTGTCCAGCTGTGTCCCGCTTTGTCCCCTCTGTGTCCATCGCTTCGTCCCGCTGTGTCCCCGCTGTGTCCCCCACTGTGTCCCCCGCTGTTTCCCGCTGTGTCCTGCTGTGTCCCCCGCTGTGTCCCCTGCTGTGTCCCACTGTGTCCCCGTTGTCCCCCAGTGTGTCCCTGCTGTCCCCCGCTCTGTCCCGCTGTTTCCTGCTGTGTCCCACGGTGTCCCGCTGTGTCCCTCTGTGTCCTCGCTGTGTCCTCGCTTAGTCTCGCTGTGTACCCTGCTATGTCGAGCTGTGTCCTCGCTGTGTCCCGCTGTGTACCCCGCTTTGTCCAGCTGTGTCCTCGCTGTGTCCCTCTGTGTCCCGCTGTGTTCTTGCTGTGTCCCCGCTGTGTCCCCCTGTGTACCGTGCTCTGTCCAGCTGTGGCCCCGCTGTGTTCCGCTCTTTCCCGCTGTGTCCTCCACTGTGTCCCGCGCTGTGTCCCGCTGTGTAAAACGCTGTGTCCCCTTGTCCCCGCTGTGTTCCACTGTGTCCCCCTCTGTGTCCCGTTGCGTCCCCCGCTGTGTCCTGATGTGTCCCTGCTGTGTCTCCCGCTGTGTCCCGCTGTGTCCCCTCTGTATCCCCCGATGTGTCCCCCACTGTGTCCCGCTGTGTGCACCGCTATGTCCCCCGCTTGTCAGGCTGTGTCCCCCGCTGTGTCCCGCTGTGTCCCCCACTGTGTCCCGCAGTGTCTCCCGCTGTGACACCTCTGTGTCCACCGCTGTGTCCCCGCTGTGTCCCGCTGTGTCCCCGCTGTGTCTGGCTGTGTCTCCCGCTCTGTCACCCCCTGTGTCCCCTCTGTGTCCACCGCTGTGTCCCGCCGTGTCTGTACTGTGTCATGCTGTGTCCCTGCTGTGCCCCCTATGTCCCGCTGTGTCCAGCTGTGTCCACGGCTGTGTCCCCGCTGTGTCCCGCTGTGTCCCCCGCTGTGACCCGCTGTGCCCTGCTGTGTCCCCCGCTGTGTGCCACTGTGTCCTGCTGTGTCCCGCTGTGTCCCACTGTGTCCCGGTGTGTCCTCGCTGTGTCCCCACAGTGTCCCGCTCTGTACCCCGTTGTGTCCAGCTCTGTCTCTGCTGTTTCCCGCTGTGTCCCGCTGTGTCCTCGCTGTGTCCCCGCTGTGTCCCCCACTGTGTCCCCCGCTGTGTCCCCGCTGTGTCCCTGCTTGGTCCCTCTGTGTCCCACTGTGTCCTCGCTTGTCCCCCGCTGTGTCCCGCTGTGTCATCCGCTGTGTCCCCTGATGTGTCCTGCTGTGTCCGCCCTTGTCCCCCGCTGCGTCCCGCTGTGTCCCCCTCTGTGTCCCCACTGTGTCCCGCTGTGTCCCTCGCTGTGTCCCCGCTGTGTCCCACTGTGTCCCCGCGTGTCCCCCGTTGTGTCCCTCTGTGTCCGCACTGTGTCCCGCTGTGTCCCCACTGTGTCCCACTATGTCCCGCTGTGTCCGGCTGTGTCTCCGCTTTGTCCCCGCTTTGTCCCCAGCTGTGTCCCGCTGTTTCCCCGCTGTGTCCCGGGCTGTGTCCCGCTGTGTCCCTCTCTGTGTCCTCCGCTGTGTCCCGCTGTGTCCCCCACTGTGCCTCCAGTGTGTCCCACTGTGTCCCTCTGTGTCCCGCTGTGTCCCGCTGTTTCCCGCTGTGTCTCCTCTGTGTCCCCTGCTGTGTCCCCGCTGTGTCCCCGCTGTGTCAGACTGTGTCCCTCTGTGTCCTCGCTCTGTCCTCCGCTGTGTCCCGCTGTGTCCTCCACTGTGTCTCGCGCTGCTCCCGCTGTGTCCCCCGCTGTGTCCCGCTTTTTCCTGCTGTGTCCCGCTGTGTCCCGCTGTGTCCCTCTGTGTCATCGCTGTGTCCCTGCTGAGTCCCGCTGTGTAACCTGCTGTGTCGAGCTGTGTCCTCACTGTATCCCGCTGTGTACCCCGCTGTGTCCAGCTGTGTCCTCGCTGTGTCCCTCTGTGTCCCGCTGTGTTCTCGCTGTGTCCCCGCTGTATCTCCCTGTGTACCGCCCTCTGTCCAGCTCTGTCCCCGCTGTGTCCCGCTGTGTCCTGTTGTGTCCCGCGCTGTGTCCCGCTTTGTCCCCGCTGTGTCCCGCTGTGTCCCCCACTGTGTCCCCCGCTGTGTCCCCACTGTGTCCCTGCTTGGTCCTGCTGTGTCCCACTGTGTCCTGGCTTGTCCCCCGCTGTGTCCCGCTGTGTCCCCCGCTGTGTCCCCCGCTGTGTCCAGCTGTGTCCCCCACTGTGTCCCCCGCTGTGTCCCCACTGTGTCCCTGCTTGGTCCTGCTGTGTCCCACTGTGTCCTCGCTTGTCCCCCGCTGTGTCCTGCTGTGTCCTCCGTTGTGTCCCCCGCTTTGTCCAGCTGTGTCCCCCACTGTGTCCCCCGCTGTGTCCCCACTGTGTCCCTGCTTGGTCCTGCTGTGTCCCACTGTGTCCTCACTTGTCCCCCACTGTGTCCCGCTGTGTCCCCCGCTGTGTCCCCCGCTGTGTCCCGCTGTGTACCGTTGTGTCCCCTGCTGTGAACTCCGCTGTGCCCCGCTGTGTCCAGCTGTGTCCCGGCTGTGTCCACTGCCTTGTCCCTGCTGTGTCCCGCTGTGTTCCCCGCTGTGTCCCCTGCTGTGTCCCCCACTGTGTCCGCGCTGTGTCCCCCGCTGTGTCCTCGCTGTGTCCCCCGATGTGTCAATGCTGTGTCCCGGCTGTGTCACTCTGTGTCCCGCTGTGTCCCCCGCAGTGTCCCCCGCTGTGTCCCCACTGTGTCCTCCGCTGTGTCCAGATGTGTCCTGCTGTGTCCACTGCTGTGTTCCGCTCTGTCCCCGCAGTGTCCCCCGCTGTGTCCTGCTGTTTCCCAGCTGTGTCCCCGCTGTTTCCCCCCGCTGTGTCCGCTGTGTCCCGCTGTGTTCCGCTGTGTCCCCCACTGTGTCCCCGCTGTGTCCCCCTGTGTCCCGTGGTGTCATGCTGTTTCTCCAGCTGTGTCACCCGGTGAGTCCCCACTGTGTCCCCGCTGTCCCCCGCTGTGTCTCGCTATGTCCCACTGTGTTCCTCGCTGTGTCCCCCGCTGTGGCCCTGCTTTGTCCCGCTGTGTCCCCATTGTGTCCCGCTGTGTCACTGCTGTTTCCCCGCTGTGTCCCGCTGAGTCCCTGCTGTGTCCCGCTGTGTCTTGCTGTGTCCCCCGCTGTGTCCCCCGATGTGTCCAGCTGTGTCCTCCCTTGTCCCCTGCTGCGTCCCGCTGTGTCCCCCTCTGTGTCCCCGCTGTGTCCCGCTGTGTCCCTCGCTGTGTCCCCGTTGTGTCCCACTGTGTCCCCGCTGTGTCCCGTGTTGTGTCCCTCTGTGTCCGCACTGTGTCCTGCTGTGTCCCCGCTGTGTCCCCCTATGTCCCGCTGTGTCCGGCTGTGTCCCCGCTCTGTCCCGCTGTGTCACACGCTGTGACCTGCTGTGTCCTGCTCTGTCCCCTGGTGTGTCCCGCTGTGTTCTGCTGTTTCCTGCTGTCTCCCACTGTGTCCCCTGCTGTTTCCCCGCTGTGTCCCGCTGTGTCCCGCTGTGTCCCCCGCTGTGAGCCTGCTGTGTCCCGCTTTGTCCCCGCTGTGTCCTGCTGTGTCACTGCTCTGTCCCCGCTGTCCCCTGCTGTGTCCCGCTGTGTCCCTCTGTGTTCCCCGCTGTGTCAACCGCTGTGTCCCCGCTGTGTTACCGCTGTGTCCAGCTGTGTCCCACTGTGTCGCGCTTTGTCTCCTCTGTGTCCACCGCTGTGTCCCCCGTTGTGTCCAGCTCTGTCTCCGCTATTTCCCGCTGTGTCCCGCTGTGTCCTCGCTGTGTCCCCACTGTGTCCTCCGCTGTGTCCCCCGCTTTGTCCCGCTGTGTCCCCCACTGTGTCCCCCGCTGTGTCCTGCTGTGTCCTCGCTTGTCCCCTGCTGAGTCCCACTGTGTGCTCGCTTTTTCCCCGCTGTGTCCCGCTGAGGCCCCCGCTGTGTCCCCCTCTGAGTCCTGCTGTGTCCTCTTTTGTCCCCCGCCGCGTCCCGCTGTGTCCCCCTCTGT
Source organism: Dipodomys ordii (assembly GCF_000151885.1). NCBI lineage: Eukaryota > Metazoa > Chordata > Mammalia > Rodentia > Heteromyidae > Dipodomys > Dipodomys ordii. Next base: position 7,107 of record NW_012288452.1, read on the forward strand.
TTCCCCGCTGTTTCCCACTGTGTCCCTCGCTGTGTCCCCGGTGTGTCCCACTGTGTCCCTGCTGTGTCCCCTGTTGTGTCCCTCTGTGTCCGCACTGTGTCCCGCTGTGTCCCCCGCTATGACCCGCTGTGTCCCGCTGTGTCCTGCTGTGTCCCGCTGTGTCCCGCTTTGTCCCGCTGTGTTCCCCGCTGTGTCACCCGCTGTGTCCCCGCTGTGTCACTTCTGTGTCCAGCTGTGTCCCGCTGTGTCCCGCTTTGTCCCCTCTGTGTCCACCGCTGTGTCCCGCTGTGTCCTTGCTGTGTCCTCGCTGTGTCTCCGCTGAGTCCCGCTGTGTACCCTGCTGTGTCCCCCTGTGTCCCCTACTGTTTCCTCCGCAGTGTCCCGCTGTGTCCCCCGCTGTGTCCTGCTGTGTCGCACTGTGTCCCCGTTGTGTCTCCCGCTGTGTCCCCCACTGTGTCCTCCGCTGTGTCACGCTGTGTCCCCAGCTGTGTCCTGCTGTGTTCCGCAGTGTCCCGCTGGGTCCTCGCTGTGTCCCCCGCTGTGTCCCGCTGTGTACCGTTGTGTCCCCTGCTGTGAACTCCGCTGTGCCCCGTTGTGTCCCGCTGTGTCCCTCTGTATCACACTGTTTCCCCGCTGTATTCCACTGTGTTCCCGCTGTGTGCCCCGCTGTGTCCCTCTGTGTCCCCTGCTGTGTCCCACTGTGTCCCCGCTGTTTACTGTTGTGTCCTCCGCTGTGTCCCTCTGTGTCCCGCTTTGTCCCCCGCTCTGTCCCCCCTGTGTCCCGCTGTGTCCCCCACTGTGTCCCACTGTGTCCCCAGCGGTGTCCCGCTGTGTCCCGCTGTGTCCTGCTGTGTCCCGCTGTGTCTCCACTGTGGCCCACTGTGTATCCCGCTGTGTCCCCGCTGTGTCCCCTATGTCCCCCGGTCTGTCCCGCGCAGTTTCCCGCTGTGTCCCTCGCTGTGTCCCACTGTGTCCCACTGTGTCCCCGCTGTGTCCCGCTCTTGTCCTGCTGTGTCCTCTGTTGTCCCCCTCTGTGTCCCGCTGTGTCCCGTTGTTTCCCCGCTGTGTCCCCCGCTGTGTCCCGCTGTGTCTCCTGCTGTGTCCCGCTATGTCCCGCAGTATTCCCCGCTGTGTCGGGCTGTGTCCTCGCTTTGTCCCCGTTCTGTCCCGCTGTGTACCCTGAAGTGACCAGCTGTGTCCCCGCTGTGTCCTGCTGTGTCCCCCGCTGTGACAACCGCTGTGTCCTCCTGTGTCCCGCTGTGTCCCCCGCTGTGTCCCCTGCTGTGTCAACACTGTGTCAGGCTGTGTCCCACTGTGTACTCACTGTATCCCGCGTTGTGTCCCGCTGTGTCCCGCTGTATCCCGCTGTGTGCCCCGCTGTGTCCCGCTGTGTCCTGCTGTGTCCCGCTGTGTCCTGCTGTGTCCCGCTGTCTCCTCGCTGTGTCCCCGCTGTGTCCCGCTGTGTACCCCGCTGTGTCCAGCTTTGTCCCCAATGTGTACGCTGCTGTATCCTGCTGTGTCCCCTGCTGTGTCCCCGCTGTGTCGGGCTGTGTCCCGCTGTGTCCTCACTGTGTCCCCCGCTGTGTCCCTCTGTGTCCCGCTGTGTCACTGCTCTGTCCCCGCTGTCCCCTGGTGTGTCCCGCTGTGTTCTGCTGTTTCCTGCTGTCTCCCACTGTGTCCCCTGCTGTTTCCCCGCTGTGTCCCGCTGTGTCCCGCTGTGTCCCCCGCTGTGAGCCTGCTGTGTCCCGCTTTGTCCCCGCTGTGTCCTGCTGTGTCACTGCTCTGTCCCCGCTGTCCCCTGCTGTGTCCCGCTGTGTCCCTCTGTGTTCCCCGCTGTGTCAACCGCTGTGTCCCCGCTGTGTTACCGCTGTGTCCAGCTGTGTCCCACTGTGTCGCGCTTTGTCTCCTCTGTGTCCACCGCTGTGTCCCCCGTTGTGTCCAGCTCTGTCTCCGCTATTTCCCGCTGTGTCCCGCTGTGTCCTCGCTGTGTCCCCACTGTGTCCTCCGCTGTGTCCCCCGCTTTGTCCCGCTGTGTCCCCCACTGTGTCCCCCGCTGTGTCCTGCTGTGTCCTCGCTTGTCCCCTGCTGAGTCCCACTGTGTGCTCGCTTTTTCCCCGCTGTGTCCCGCTGAGGCCCCCGCTGTGTCCCCCGCTGAGTCCTGCTGTGTCCTCTTTTGTCCCCCGCTGCGTCCCGCTGTGTCCCCCTCTGTTTCCCCGCTGTTTCCCACTGTGTCCCTCGCTGTGTCCCCGGTGTGTCCCACTGTGTCCCTGCTGTGTCCCCTGTTGTGTCCCTCTGTGTCCGCACTGTGTCCCGCTGTGTCCCCCGCTATGACCCGCTGTGTCCCGCTGTGTCCTGCTGTGTCCCGCTGTGTCCCGCTTTGTCCCGCTGTGTTCCCCGCTGTGTCACCCGCTGTGTCCCCGCTGTGTCACTTCTGTGTCCAGCTGTGTCCCGCTGTGTCCCGCTTTGTCCCCTCTGTGTCCACCGCTGTGTCCCGCTGTGTCCTTGCTGTGTCCTCGCTGTGTCTCCGCTGAGTCCCGCTGTGTACCCTGCTGTGTCCCCCTGTGTCCCCTACTGTTTCCTCCGCAGTGTCCCGCTGTGTCCCCCGCTGTGTCCTGCTGTGTCGCACTGTGTCCCCGTTGTGTCTCCCGCTGTGTCCCCCACTGTGTCCTCCGCTGTGTCACGCTGTGTCCCCAGCTGTGTCCTGCTGTGTTCCGCAGTGTCCCGCTGGGTCCTCGCTGTGTCCCCCGCTGTGTCCCGCTGTGTACCGTTGTGTCCCCTGCTGTGAACTCCGCTGTGCCCCGTTGTGTCCCGCTGTGTCCCTCTGTATCACACTGTTTCCCCGCTGTATTCCACTGTGTTCCCGCTGTGTGCCCCGCTGTGTCCCTCTGTGTCCCCTGCTGTGTCCCCTGCTGTGTCCCACTGTGTCCCCGCTGTGTACTGTTGTGTCCTCCGCTGTGTCCCTCTGTGTCCCGCTTTGTCCCCCGCTCTGTCCCCCCTGTGTCCCCCACTGTGTCCCACTGTGTCCCCAGCGGTGTCCCGCTGTGTCCCGCTGTGTCCTGCTGTGTCCCGCTGTGTCTCCACTGTGGCCCACTGTGTATCCCGCTGTGTCCCCACTGTGTCCCCTATGTCCCCCGGTCTGTCCCGCGCAGTTTCCCGCTGTGTCCCTCACTGTGTCCCACTGTGACCCACTGTGTCCCCGCTGTGTCCCGCTCTTGTCCTGCTGTGTCCTCTGTTGTCCCCCTCTGTGTCCCGCTGTGTCCCGTTGTTTCCCCGCTGTGTCCCCCGCTGTGTCCCGCTGTGTCTCCTGCTGTGTCCCGCTATGTCCCGCAGTATTCCCCGCTGTGTCGGGCTGTGTCCTCGCATTGTCCCCGTTCTGTCCCGCTGTGTACCCTGAAGTGACCAGCTGTGTCCCCGCTGTGTCCTGCTGTGTCCCCCGCTGTGTCAACCGCTGTGTCCTCCTGTGTCCCGCTGTGTCCCCCGCTGTGTCCCCTGCTGTGTCAACACTGTGTCAGGCTGTGTCCCACTGTGTACTCACTGTATCCCGCGTTGTGTCCCGCTGTGTCCCCCGCTGTGTCCCGCTGTGTCCTGCTGTGTCCCGCTGTATCCCGCTGTGTCCCCCGCTGTGTCCCGCTGTGTCCTGCTGTGTCCCGCTGTGTCCTGCTGTGTCCCGCTGTGTCCTCGCTGTGTCCCCGCTGTGTCCCGCTGTGTACCCCGCGGTGTCCAGCTTTGTCCCCAATGTGTACACTGCTGTATCCTGCTGTGTCCCCTGCTGTGTCCCCGCTGTGTCGGGCTGTGTCCCGCTGTGTCCTTACTGTGTCCCCCGCTGTGTCCCTCTGTGTCCCGCTGTGTCCCGCTGTGTCGCCCGCTTTGTCCCCGCTGTATCCCTGCTGTGTCCCGCTTTGTCCCGCTGTGTCCCTCTGTGTCCCGTTGTGTCCTCGCTGTGTCCCCACTGTGTCCCATGTGTGTCCCCTGCTGTGTCCCCGCTGTGTGCCCGCTGTGTCAGGCTGTGTGCCGCTGTGTCCTCGCTGTGTCCCCTGCTGTGTCCCGCTGTGTCCTCTGCTGTGTCCCGTGCTGGGTCAAGCTGTGTCCCCCGCTGTGTCCCGCTGCGTCCTGCTGTGTCCCACTGTTTCCTGCTTTATCCCACGCTGTGTCCCGCTGTGTCCCGCTGTGTCCTCGCTGTGTCCCGCGCTGTGTCCCGCTGTGTTCCTCGCTGTGTCCCACTGTGTCCCCCTCTGTGTCCCCCACTGTGTCATGTTGTGTCCCCCGCTGTGTCCCGCTGTGATCCGCTGTGTACTCCTGTGTCCCCCCTGTGTCCCCCGCTGTGTCCCGCTGTGATCCGCTGTGTCCCCCACTGTTTCCCCCGCTGTGTCCTCGCTGTGTCCCCCGCTGTGTCCTGCTGTATCCTCGCTGTGTCCCCCGCTGTGTCCCGCTGTGTCCTCGATGTGTCCCACTCTGTCTCCCGCTGTGTCCTGCTGTGTCCCTGCTGTGACCCGCTGTTTCCCGCTGTGTCCCCGCTGTGTCCCCGCTGTGTCCCGCTGTGTACCCCGCTGTGTCCAGCTTTGTCACCGCTGTGTCTCGCTGTATCCTACGCTCTGTCTCCCACTGTTTCCCGCTGGGTCCCCCGCTGTGTCCCGTTGTGTCCGCCGCTGTGTCCCGCTGTGTCCCCGCAGGGTCACCGCTGTTTCCCCTGTGTCCTCGCTTTGTCCCCCGCTGTGTCCCACTGTGTCCCCCGCTGTGTCCCGCTGTGTCCCTGCTGTGACCTGCTGTGTCCCGCTGTGTCCCCGCTGTATCCCCGCTGTGTCCCTCTGTGTACCCCGCTGTGTCCAGCTTTGTCCCCGCTGTGTCTCGCTGTGTCCCACGCTCTGTCCCCCACTGTGTTCCGCTGTGTCCCCCACTCTGTCCGGCTGTGTCCCCCTCTGTGTCCCGCTGTGTCCCCACAGGATCACCACTGTTTCCTGCTGTGTTCCACTGTGTTCCGTGGTGTCCTGCTATGTCCCCCCTGTTTCCCCCGCTGAGTCCAAGCTGTGTCCCCCCTGTGTCCTGCTGTGTCCTCGCTGTGTCCCCGGCTGTCTCCCGCTCTGTCCCCCGCTGTGTCTCACGCTTTGTCCCCGCTGTGTCCCACTGTGTCCTGCTGTGTCCCGCTGTGTCCCCCACTGTGTCTCTTTTTGTTCCCAGCTGTGTACCCCGCTGTGTCCCTCTGTGTCTCCGCTGTATCGACGCTGTGTCCCGCTGTGTCCCCGCTGTGTCCCCCGCTGTGTCCTGCTGTGTCCCCCGCTGTGTCCCGTTGTGTCCCGCTGTGTTCCCCTCTGTGTCCCTGCTGTGTCCCTGCTGTGTCCCCGCTGTGTCCCGCTGTGTCCCGCTGTGTCCTCGCTGTGTCCCATGCTGTGTTCCGCTGTGTCCTCGCTGTGTCCCCTGCTGTGTCCCGTTGTGTCCCCAGCTGTGTACTCCGCTGTGTCCTGCTGTGTCCCCGCTGTATCGATGCTGTGTCACGTTGTGTCCCGCTGTGTCCCCCCTGTGTCCCGCTATTTCTACTGCTGTGTCCCTGCTGTGTCCCGTTGTGTCCAGCTGTGTCCTCGCTGTGTCCCACGTTGTGTTCGGCTGTGTCCTCGCTGTGTCCCCCGATGTTTCCCTTGTGTCCCCAGCTGTGTACCCCGCTGTTTCCCGCTGTGTCTCCGCTGTATCGACGCTGTGTCCCGCTGGGTCCCGCTGTGTCCTCGCTGTGTTTCCCGCTGCATCCCGCTGTGTACCCCTCTGAACCCCTCTGTGTCCCGCTGTGTACCCCTCTCTGTCCCCCTCTGTGTCTCGCTGTGTCCCCCGCTGTTTCCCGCTGTGTCCCACTGTGTGCCGCTGTGTACTGCTGTGTCCCCCGCTGAGTCCCGCTGTGTCCCCCGCTGTGTCCCGCTGTGTCTACTGCTGTGTCCCTGCTGTGTCCCGCTGTGTTCCGCTGTGTCCCGCTGTGTCCCTCTGTGTCCTCGCTGTGTCCCACGCTCTGTTCCACTGTGTCCTCGCTGTGTCCCCCGATGTGTCCCTTTGTGTCCCCAGGTGTGTACCCGTTGTGTCCCGCTGTGTCCCCGCTGTATCGACGCTGTGTCCCGCTGGGTTCTGCTGTGTACTCTTTGTGTTCCCCGCTGTGTCCCGCTGTGTACCCCACTCTGTCCCCCTCTGTGTCCCACTGTGTCCCCGCTTTTTCCCCTGCTATGTCCGTATGTGTCCCGCTGTGTACCCTGCTGTGTCCCCCGGTGAGTCCCCGCTGTGTCCCCACTGTGTCCCGCTGTGTAATCCCTGTGTCCCCCGCTGTGTCCCGCTGTGTCCACTGCTGTGTCCTGCTGTGTCTACTGCTGTGTCCCCGCTGTGTCCCACTGTGTCCCGCTGTGTCCCGCTGTGTCCTCGCTGTGTCCCATGCTGTGTTCCGCTGTGTCCTTGCTGTGTCCCCAGATGTGTCCCTTTTTGTACCCAGGTGTGAACGCGCTGTGTCCCGCTGTGTCCCCGCTGTATCGACGCTGTGTCCTGCTGGGTCCCGCTGTGTCCTCGCTGTGTTCCCCGCTGTGTCCCACTGTGTACCCCTCTGTGTACCCCTCTGTGTCCCGCTGTGATCCGCTGTGTCCCGCTGTGTCCTGCTGTGTCCCGCTGTGTAATGCTGTGTCCCCCGCTGAGTCCCGCTGTGTCCCCGCTGTGTCCCCTCTCTGTCCCCCGCTGTGTCCCGCTGTGATCCGCTGTGTCCCACGCTGTGTCCCCCACTGTGTCCTCACTGTGTCCCCCGCTGTGTCGCGCTGTGTTCTCGCTTTTCCCCCACTGTGTCTCATTGTGTCCCCCGCTGTGTCCCCCTGTGTCCCGCTGTGTCCCTGCTGTGACCCGCTGTGTCCCGCTTTGTCCCCGCTATGTCCCCGCTGTGTCCCGCTGTGTACCCCGCTGTGTCTAGCTTTGTCCCCGCTGTGTCTCGCTGTGTCCTTCGCTCTGTCCCCCACTGTGTCCCGCTGTGTCCCCCGCAGTGTCCCTGCTGTGTCCCGCTTTGTCCCGCTGTGTCCCTCTGTGTCCCGTTGTGTCCTCGCTTTGTCCCCACTGTGTCCAAGGTGTGTCCCCTGCTGTGTTTCCACTGTGTCCCCGCTGTGTCAGGCTGTGTCCCGCTGTGTCCTCACTGTGTCCCCCGCTGTGTCCCGCTGTGTCCTCCCCTGTGTCCCGTGCTGGGTAAAGCTGTGTCCCCCGCTGTGTCCCGCTGCGTCCTGCTGTGTCCCTCTGTGTCCTGCTGTGTCCTCGCTGTGTCCCCGTTGTGTCCCGCTGTGTAACCCGCTGTGTCCAGCTGTGTCCCCGCTGTGTCCCTTGCTGTGTCCCGCCGTGTCCCACTGTGTCCCCGCTGTGTCCCGCTCTTGTCCCGCTGTGCCTTCTGTTGTCCCCCTCTGTGTCCCTCTGTGTCCCCCGCTGTGTCCCCCGCTGTTTCCCGTTGTGTACCCATTGTCCCCCGGTGTGTCCCCGCTTTCCCCCGCTGTGTTCCACGCTGTGTCCCACTGTGTCCCGCTGTGTCCCGCTGTTTCCCCACTGTGTCCCTCGCTGTGTCCCGCTGTGTCTCCTGCTGTGTCCCCGCTATATTCTGCTGTGTTCCGCTCTGTCCCGCAGTATTCCCCGCTGTGTCGGTCTGTGTCCTCGCATTGTCCCCACTCTGTCCCGCTGTGTACACCGCTGTGACCAGCTGTGTCCCCGCTGTGTCCCGCTGTGTCCCCCGCTGTGTCCCCCGCTGTGTCCTGCTGTGTCCCGCTGTGTCCCCCGCTGTGTCCCCCGCTCTGTCCCTGCTGTGTCAGGCTGTGTCCCACTGTGTACTCACTGTGTCCCGCGCTGTGTCCCGCTGTGTCCTGCTGTGTCTCGCTGTGTCCCGCTGTGTCCTCGCTGTGTCCCCGCTGTGTCCCCCTGTGTACCCCGCTGTGTCCAGCTTTGTCCCCAATGTGTAAGCTGCTGTGTCCTACTGTGTCCCCCGCTGTGTCCCCGCTGTCTCTCTGATGTTCCCCTGCTATGTCCCGCTGTGTCCCGCTGTTTCCCGCTGTGTCCCCCACTTTGTCCTGCTGTGTGCCCCGCTGTGTCCCCGCTATGTCTCGCTGTGTCCCCCACTGTGTACGTCTGTGTCCCGCTGTGTCCCCCGCTGTGTCCCCGCTGTGGCATGCTGTGTACTCTGCTGTATCCCCGCTGTGTCCCTCTGTATCCCGCTGTGTCCCGCAGTGTCCCCCGCTGTGTCCCCCGCTGTGTCCCCCGCTGTGTCGCCCCCGTGTCCCCCGCTGTGTCCCGCTGTGTCCCCCGCTGTGTCCCCCGCTGTGGCCTCACTGTGTCCCTCGCTGTGTCCCGCTGTGTCCTCGCTGTGTCCCCCACCTTGTCCCGCTGTGTCCTCACTGTGTCCCTCACTGTGTCCCGCTGTGTCCCCTGCTGTGTCCCGCTGTGTCGCGCTGTGTCCCTGCTGTGACCCGCTGTGTCCCGCTGTGTCCCCCTGTGTCCCCGCTGTGTCCCGCTGTGTAACCCGCTGTGTCCAGCTTTGTCCCCGCTGTGTCTCGCTGTGTCCTACGCTCTGTCCCCCCACTGTGTCCCGCTTTGTCCCCCGCTGTGTCCCTGCTGTGTCCACCTTTGTCCCACTGTGTCCCTCTGTGTCCCGTTGTGTCCTCGCTGTATCGCCACTGTGTCCCAGGTGTGTCCCCTGCTGTGTCCCCGCTGTGTCCCCGCTGTGTCAGGCTGTGTCCCGCTGTGTCTTCGGTGTGTCCCCCGCTGTGTCCCGCTGTGTCCTCCACTGTGTCCCGTGCTGGGTCAAGCTGTGTCCCCCGCTGCGTCCTGCTGTGTCCCGCTGTGTCCCGCTGTGTCCTCTCTGTGTCCCCGTTGTGTCCCCGCTGTGTCCCCGCTGTATCCCTGCTGTATTCCCTCTGTGTCCCCCGTTGTGTCCGCCGCTGTGTCCCCCGCTTTGTCCCGCTGGGTCCCGCTGTGTCCCCCGCTGTGTTCTGCTGTGTCCTCCCTTGTCCCCCGCTGCGTCCCGCTCTGTCCACCGCTGTGTCCCGCTGTTTCCCCGCTGTGTCCCCACTGTGTCCCCCCGCTGTGTGCCGCTGTGTCCCGCTGTGTTCCGCTCTGTCCCCCGCTTTGTCCCCACTGTGTCCCGCTGTGTCCCGCTGTATCCCCCGCTGTGTCCCGCTGTGTCCCCGCTGTGTCCACTTCTGTGTCCCCGCTGTGTCCCGCTGTGTTCAGCTGTGTCCCCCGCTGTGTCCTCGCTGTGTCCCGCTATGTCCCCGCTTTGTCCCCTCTTTGTCCCCTGCTGTGTCCCCCGTGGTGCTCCGCTGTGTCCTCGCTCTGTCCCCTGCTCTGTCCATTGCTGGGTCCCGCTGGGTCCCCCGCTGTGTCCCGCTGTGTCCCCGCTCTTTCAGGCTGTGTCCCCGTTGTCCCCATGTGTGTCCCCGCTGTCCCCCGCTCTGTCCCGCTGTACCCCGCTTTGTCCCCGCTGTCCCCTGCTGTGTCCCGCTGTGTCTCTGATGTTTCCCTTCTGTGTCCCGCTGTGTCCAGCTGTGTCCCGCTGTTTCCCGCTGTGTCCCCCACTGTGTCCTGCTGTGTGCCCCGATGTGTCCCCGCTATGTCTCGCTGTGTCCCGCTGTGTTCCCCTCTATGTCCCACTGTGGCCCCTCTTTGTCCATCGCTGTGTCCCCGCTATGTCCCGCTTTGTCCCTGCCGTATCCTGCTATGTCCCCCTTTTACCCCGGTGTGTCCCCTCTGTCCCCCACTGTGTCCCCGCTGTGCCCCTCTGTGTCCGGCTGTATCACGCTGTTTCCCCACTGTGTCCCCGCTATGTCCAGTTGTATCCCTGCTGTGTCCCGCTGTGTCCCGCTGTGTCACCCGCTGTGTCCACGCTGTGTCCAGCTATGTCCCCTCAGTGTCCCCGCTGTGTCCCTGCTGTACCCGCGGTATTCCCTCTGTTTCCCGGGCTGTGTCCGTCGCTGAGTCCCGCAGTGTCCCCCGCTGTGTCCCCCGCTGTGTACCGCTGTTTCCCCCGCTGTGTCCCACTGGGGCCTCTGCTGTATCCCGCTGTGTCACTCTGTGTCCTGCTGTGTCAACCGCTGTGTCCCTCTGTGTCCCCACAGTGTCCCACTGTGTCACGCTATGTCCCAGCTGTGTCCCGCTTTGTCCTCGCTGTGTCCCCGCTGTGTCCCGCTGTGTCCCTCTTGTCCTCGCTGTGTCTCCGCTGCGTCCCCAGCTGTGTCCAGCTGTATCCCCTTCTGTGTCCCCGCTATGTCTCGCTGTGGCCCGCTGTGTCCCCCACTATGTCCTGCTGTGTCCCGCTGTTTCCCCTCTGTGTCCACAGCTGTGTCCCCGCTGTGTCCCCGCTTTGTCCCGCTTTGTCCCCCGCTGTGTCCTGCTATGTCCCCGTTGTCCCCTGGTGTGTTCCCTCTTTAACCCACTATGTCCCCTGCTGTGTCCCCGCTGTGTCCCCGCTGTGTCCCCCCTGTGTCCCGTTGTGTCCCTGCTGTGTCCCGCTGTGTCCCACTATGTCCCGCTGTGTCACCCGCTGTGTCCACGCTTTGTCCCGCTATGTCCCCGCTGTGTCCCCGCTGTGTCCCCACTGTATCCCCGCTGTATTTTCTCTGTGTCCCCCGCTGTGTCCGCTGCTGTGTCCCGCAGTGTCCCCCGCTGTGTCCCCCGCTGTTTCCCCCGCTGTGTCCCGCTGTGTCTCCCCCTGTATCCTGCTGTGTCCCGCTTCCCGATGTGTCACCCGCTGTGTCCCCCTGTGTCCCCGTTGTGTCCAACTGTGTCCCGCTATGTCCACGCTCTGTCCCGCTTTGTCCTTGCTGTGTCCCCGCTGTGTCCCGCTGTGCCCTCGCTGTCCCCGGCTGTGTCCCGCTCTGTCCCAATGTGTTCCTCGCTGTGTCCCCCGCTGTGGACCTGCTGTTTCCCGCTGTGTCCCCGTTATGTCCTGCTGTGTCACTGCTGTGTCCCCGCTGTGCCCGCTGAGACCCTGCTGTGTCCCGCTGTGTCCAGCTGTTTCCCCCGCTGTGTCCCCCGCTGTGTCTCCGCTGTGTCCCCACTGTGTCCCCTGCGGTGTCCCGCTGTGTTCCTGCTGTGTCCCCCGCTATGCACCCCCTGGGTCCTACTTTGTCCGCTGTGTCCCGCTGTGTCCCTGCTGTGTCCTGCTCTGTCCCCCGCTGTGACCCCGCTGTGTCCCGCTGTTTCCACCGCTTTGTCCCCCACTGTGTCCCCGCAGTGTCCCCCACTGTGTCCTCGCTGTGTCCCCCGATGTGTCAAAGCTGTGTCCTGGCTGTGTCCTGCTGTGTCCCCCTCTGTGTCCCCGCTGTGTCTCCGTTACCCCAGGTGTGTCCCCGCTGTCCACCGCTGTGTCCCCCGCTGTGTCCCCTGCTGTTTCCCCGCTGTGACCCGCTGTGTCACCGCTGTGTCCTGCTGTGTCCCCCGCTGTGAGCCCGCTGTGTCCCGCTTTGTCCCTGCTGTGTCCTGCTGTGTCACAGCTCTGTACCCGCTGTCCCCTTTTGTGTCCCCGCTCTGTCCCACTGTGTCCCCCGCTGTGTCCCCCTCTGTCCCCGCTGTGTCAAGCTTTGTCCTGCTGTGTCCTTGCTTGCCCCCTGCTGTGTCCCGCTGTGTCCCCTGCTGTGTCCTGCTGTGTCCCCGCTGTCCCGAGCTGTGTCCCGCTGTGTCTCCAAAGTTTCCATGCTGTGTCCCTCTGTGTACAGTTGTGTCCCCTGCTGTGTCCTCCGCTGTGCCCCGCTGAGTCCAGCTATGTCCCTCTGTGTCCTCTGCTGTGTCCCCTCTGTGTCCCGCTGTTTTCCCCGCTGTGTCCCGCTGTGTCCCCGCAGTGTCCTCCGATGTGTCCCTCTCTTTTCCCGTTGTGTCCTCGCTGTGTCCCCCCGCTGTGTCCCGCTGTGTTCCGCTGTGTGCCCCGCTGTGACCCCGCTGTGTCCCGCTGTGTCCCCATCTGTGTCCCACTGTGTCACCCACTGTGTCCCGCTGTGTCCCCTTCTGTGTCCCTCTGTGTCCACCGCTGTGTCCCCGGTGTGTCCCCGCTGTGTCTCGCTGTGTACCCTGCTGTGTCCCATTGTGTCCAATTGTATCCCCGCTGTGTCCCGCTGTGTCCCGCTTTGTCCCCGTTGTCCCCCGCTGTGTCACGCTGTGTCACGCTGTGTTCCCCGCTGTGTCCCGCTGTTTCCTCCACTATGTCCCGTGCTGTTTCCTGCTGTGTCCCCCGCTGTGTCCTCGCTGTGTCCCTGCTGTGTCCCGCTGTGTTCCCCGCTGTGTCCAGCTGTGTCCCCGCTGTGTCCCGCTGGGCAGGCTGTGGCCTTGCTGTGTATCCCGCTGTGTCCAACTGTGTCCACGCTGTGTCCCGCTGTGTCCTGCTGTGTCCCACTGTGTCCCGCTGTGTCCTCGCTGTGTCCCCACAGTGTCCCGCTGTGTATCCCATTGTGTCCAGCTCTGTCTCCGCTGTTTCCCGCCCTGTCCCGTTGTGTCCTCGCTGTGTCCCCGCTGTGTCCTCCGCTGTGTCTCCCGCTTTGTCCCGCTGTGTCTCCCACTGTGTCCCCTGCTGTGTCCCCGCTGTGTCCCTGTTTGGTCCCGCTGTGTTCCACTGTATGCTTGCTTGTTCCCCGCTCTGTCCCGCTGTGTCCCCTGCTGTGTCCCCCGATGTCTCCTGCTGTGTCCTCCCTTGTCCCCCGCTGTGTCCCGCTGTGTCCCCCTCTGTGTCTCCGCTGTGTCCCGCTGTGTCCCTCGCTGTGTCCCTGCTGTGTCTCCCGTTATGTCCCTTTGTGTCCGCACTGTGTCCCTG
>NW_012288453.1:0-1697 GCF_000151885.1 Dipodomys ordii
GTTCATTCTTTTATTTCCTCATTGCACCCTTCATTTTGCCGCTACTTTGGGGAGTATTCTGACCTCCATCCATAAGGCCAATCTGACTGGCAATACCCTCGACCTCCTGTGTAACAAGATACATCATTCAGGACCCTTCGTTGCTTATTTTTCTGTTTTTCATCTCCTTTTAAAGTTTCCCTAAACGCATTGCACGGGGTGTTTCCTCCTTCCTCCTCAGGACAACGAGTCCCTCTCCAACCCCCCCTTCCTCCCTCCCGGTTTTGCGACCCTCACATCCCTTCCCAGCCTAAGCCCCCCCACCCAATTCCCCCCCCCCCCACCAACGTTGTAAAAAAATATGGAACGCTTCACCAATTTGCGTGTCATCCTTGCGCAGGGGCCATGCTAATCGTCTCTGTATTGTTCCAATTTTAGTATATGTGCTGCCGAAGCGAGCACCCTGTTTGTCTTCTTGATCATGGGTGTGAGATGAACTTTTAATCTTGTTTTGATGTGCATTTCCTTTATGGGTAGGGATGTTGAGTATTTCCTCATGTGTTTATTAGCCTTTTTTAAGAAATTTTATTTAGTTCTTTTGCTCATTTATTTATTGTATCACTGATTTGGGGTAGGGATAGTTATTTGGATATTAATTAGACCCTTGTCACGAGGGTAGCTGGTAAAGATTTTCTCCCAATCATAGGCCTTCTTTTCTTTCTTTCTTTCTTTCTTTTTTTTTTTTGGTCGGTAGTGGGGCTTGAACTCTGGGCCTGGGCGCTGTCCCTCAGTTCTTCAGCTCAAGGCGAGCGCTCTACCACTTGAGCTACAGCACCACTTCTGGTTTTTCTGGTGGTTTATTGGAGATAGGAGTCTCACGGTCTCTCCTGCCCGGGCTGGCTTTGAACCGCGATCCTCAGATCTCAGCCTCCTGAGTAGCTAGGATTACAGGCGTGAGCCACCAGCGCCCGGGCTAAAAATATAAAATTTTTAAGTTGATATAGTAACAGCTTTAAAGCTTTTAGTATGTGTTGTCAAATTGCCCTCCAACCCAGGTGCTGCTGGCTCATACCTATAATCCCAGTTACTGAAGAGGCTGAGGTCAGAGGACCACAGTTGCAAGTCACTCTAGGTAGAAAAGCCCTTGAGACTCTCCAATTAGCCAGCAGAAGGCTGGAAGTGGAAAGTATGGTGGCTCAAGTGGTAGAGCACCAGACTTGATCAAAAAAGCCCAGTGAGAATGGCGCTGTGCTCGAAGTAGCTCTAGCTTTGAGCTGAAAAAGATCAGGGACAGCACCCAGGCCTAGGTTCAAGTCTCATGACAAACACACATAGCCCAATGAGAGCATGAGGCCCTGAGTTCAAGCCTTATCAGCATGTGCGCGCGCACACACACACACACACACAAAATTGCCCTCCAGAAAGAATATATGATTTTTTACTTTTTTTTTCCCTAGCTCTGAGACTTCCCTATAAAATGACTCAAGCAGAAATTAAACTGTGTTCTTTGTTGCTTCAAGAGCATTTCGGAGAGATTGTAGAAAAAATCGGAGCCCACCTAATCAGAACTGGCAGTCAGCCACTTAGAGTAATTGCCCATGACACAGGAACATCCGTGGATCAGGTATGTTTAGATAACGTCAACTTGTTCACTTATTAATTTCCTTCATCTGTGTTTGAATATTGTTAATCCTCAAGCCAGCCCCTAAGATCAGAAT
>NW_012288454.1:0-3013 GCF_000151885.1 Dipodomys ordii
TCAGTCTGGTTCTTAGAGGCAGGATATTTACAAGTCTTGGAAAATCTCATTCTGGTATATATAGACAAGGCTAGATTTGTCACTGGGAGAAAATAAGGCGCTGTAGGCTTCAACATTTCTTACTAATTTTCCTCATTGGTGAGTACCACCTCAACCCTTTGGGATTGAACTAAGGGACAGGGTGCTGTCCCTGAGCTTTTTTGCTCAAGACTATCGGTCTACCACATAAGTCATAGCTTTGCTTAAGGCTATTGGGTGGTTTATTGGAGATTAACTTCAGAGTCTCAGCAGAATTTCCTGCCTGGGCTGACTTCCAACTGTGATCTTCAGATCTCAGCCTCCTGAGTATCTAGGATAAGCAGCATGAGTCACCAGCTCTTCTGCATATAAGTTTTATTAAGACAAATTTGGACGATTTTACAACCATGAAATAAATTTATAATATTTACCTATGTACATATGCTTTCTAAGTCTAAATATTCTCTGAGCATTATGTGTAGCAGAATGTAGACATCAGTGCTAGCTATAGTACAGTATTCAGGATTATGAACATGCACATTTATCTTCCATAGATACCAAATAAAATAAAACCCTATTGTTAGGTATTTAAAGAGACTGCCAAGTAAGAACAACACTACACACGTGGTATGCAGGTAAAGGGTAGGTTTAGGGTAGGCTTATTCAGTGGACCAGCTGGCACCAGGCCAGGTTGGCACTCCACACGACTGGAAAAGAGGACATCTGGCCCCAGGCCAAGCCTTATTTAGGGTAGAGGTGGGAGAAGGTGGGATCAAGTAAAGGGAGGTGGGACCAGGCAAGAGGATATAGGACCAGGTGTGGCCACATCGGATCCAGAAGTGAGCTCAGCAGATGCGGATGTGACCTCTTCCAGGTGTGCCAGTCGCCTAGGTAACACAGGTACTGGGCGGAGACTTGCCGTGAGGAGGGCGGAGTCTGTTCACCATCCAGGAGTGGACCTTACAGCTAGCTATTTGCCCTGGTTTAAAAGCTAATTACGTGACACTCTTCCTTCTCTCACAAATCTCTGCTCTTCTTTTGTGTATTTAAGTTATATGCATTTCCTTTTGTTTGCTTGCTTGCTTGTTTGCTTTTTGTTTTTGTACTGGTACTGCGCTTAAATTCAGAACTAGGCACTCTTACTTGACTCTTTTTGTTCATACTGGTGACCTACCACTTGAGTTACACTTCTGCTCTAACCTTTTGAAGGGTACTTAGAGATAAGAGTTTCACAGACTTTTCTGCCTCGGCTGGCTTCAAAAATAAATCTTCCCACCTCAACCTACTGAGTAGCTAGGATTACCCATGTGAGCCACTAGCACCCAGCTACAGGTGTCTTCTGTTGTGCAATGATGTCCAACCCTAGGCAAGGCTGGTGAAAGTGTGGGTTAATTTGATTTTCCTGAGTGTTCCAAACTCTGTGTCCACACATGCAGATGAATTTGCCATTACTATATTATACTCCCTTGCATGGATTCTTTTCTCAGAAAATTTCTAGTGGGTAAATTGATTGATATATATGTTCCTATCCATAACATATTGCACAATTTTTACCTTAATACTGGTGCTCAATACATTAATACTGGATGTATGGCTGGTCCTGCAACCAGCAGCCCACCAGCAATCAGTTAAACTTCTCATCCATAGACTCTTTTTTTATTTTATTTTATTTTTTTATTGTGAAAATACTGTACAGAGGAGTTATAATTACATGGTCAAGATAATGAGTACATTTCTTTTTTATATGTAGATGGTTTGATTTAATCCTTTAGTGAAATCCTAATACCTATTTTTATTATTATTTTTTATTGTGAAAATACTGTACAGAGGGGTTACAATTACATGGGCAAGATAATGAGTACATTTCTTATCAAGCATTGTAGCCTCCTCCTGTGTTTCACCTTCCCATCTCTTCCTATCCTCCCCCTGCCCCCCCAATTCTCCCCCCTCCAGAAATACTCTTTTTAAAAGCAATCGCTCAGGTAGCTACCTATTTTTTCCCAAGGATATTCATATTTATTACTGCCTTTGACAGTCCTGGAATTTTTAGAATGTTGTCTTCATTTAAGGACCAAACGCATATCTGGGTAATGTCAACAATACGTCTGTGTTCTTTTGTCTTGAGAAACAAAATGAATAGATAGTGGTTGCATTTCCTCTTCTCCCTTCCAATGTCTCCTTTGTCTTCCTATAGCTCTGCCCACTCAGGAATGCCATATAAAAGGATTTATGCAGAATTTAGCCTTAGAGTCAGCTTTTCTCTCATCCCAATACACAGTTGAAATCCACCCATCTTGTATCCGTATATTATCAAGTGACATTTCAATAGTTCATTAATTTACCAGCCAAAGCACGTTTGGATTACTTCCAGCTTCTAGTGATTATGATTAAAGCTGTTCTAAATATCCTCTTGTGGATTTTTCTGTGAGCATAACTCACACTTTACTTGAATAAATCCCTAGAAGTTGGGTGGACAAAATATGTCAGTGTGTATTTATTGGACTGCTGACTGCTAAGATGCCTTCTTATGTGCTTGACAATTCTAGCTTCACCTTTTAGCCTCATAAACTCTTGGTAATTATTTTCCTATTTATTTATTTATTATTTACTATTATAATCCTTCTAATTTAAGGATGCTGACATATCTGTTTAATGAATATTTACTTGATGTTTCATGTTGTTTTTATACTTCTTAATGCTCTTTAGCCAGTCATGATTTTGCCTGTGTGCATGTTTTGTCCATTCTAAAATTAAATTATCCTTTCCTTATTGGTGAGTTTTGGAAATTATTTATAGATTTGTATATGTGTATGTGTATGTACATATGTTGTTGCTTTCAAATATGTGCTCTGCAAGTATTTTCTCACATTTTGTGGCTTGCTATTCATTGTTTAAACTGTGTCTTTAAAGAGAATTTGATGATTTTTATGTGATTCTTCTTATAAATTTATATTTTATGGATTAAATTTTGTTATTATACCTAAATTACTGTTTG
>NW_012288455.1:0-4459 GCF_000151885.1 Dipodomys ordii
ATCACTTTGTCCTGCTGTGTCCCCGCTCTGTCCCCCTGTGTCCCCCGCTGTGTCCGGTTGTGTTTCCTGCTGTGTCCCGCTGAGTCCTGCTGTGTACCCCCTGTGTCCCGCTGTGTACCACTGTGTTCCCGCTGTCTCCCTGCTGTCCCCCGCTCTGTCCCCTGCTGTGTCCCCGCTGTGTCCAGCTGTGTCCTGTTTTGTCCCGCTGTGTCTCTGGTGTGTCCCTGCTTTGTCCTCCGCTTTGTCTTTGCTGTTTCCCGCTGTGTCCCGCTTGTCCCCTGCTGTGTCCCGCTGTGTCCCCTGCTGTGTCCCCCGCTGTGTCCTGCTGTGTACCGTTGTGTCCTTGCTGTTTCCCCGCTGTGTCCTGCTGTGTCCCTCTGTGTCCCCGCTGTCCCCCGCTGTGTTCCGCTGTGTCCCCGCTGTGTCCCCGCTGTGTCCCGCTGTGTCCCAGGTGTGTCCTCACTGTGTAACCGCTAATTCCCTCTGTGTCCCCGCTGTGTCCCACTGTGTCCCCCGCTGTTTCCCCGCTGTGTCCCCGCTGTGTCCTCCTGTGTCCCGCTGTGTCCTCGCTGTGTCCTTCCGTATCCCGCTGTGTCCCTCGCTGTGTCCCCCACTATTTCCCCGCTGTGACTTGCTGTGTCCATGCTGTGTCCCCCGCTGTGTCCCACTGTGTCTTTCTGTGTTCCCCGCTGTGTTCCCGGCTGTGTCCCACTGTGTCCTCGCTGTGTCCCCGCTGTGTCCCGCTGTGTCGCGCTGTGTCCTCGCTGTGTCCCCCACTGTTTCCCCCGTCCTCGCTGTGTCCCCGCTGTGTCGCCCGCTGTGTCCCACTCTGTCCCCACTGTGTCCCGCTTTGTCCTGCTGTGTCCCCCGCTGTGTCCCCCGCTGTGTCCGGTTGTGTTACCCGCTGTATCCCGCTGTGTCCTGCTGTGTACCCCCTGTGTCCCGCTGTGTACCTATGTGTCCCCGCTGTGTCCCCGCTGTGTCTCCCTGCTCTCCCCCGCTGTGTCCCCTCTGTGTTCCGCTGTGTCCCCGCTGTGTCCCCGCTGTGTCCCGCTGTGTCCCGCTGTGTCCCCGCTGTGTCCTGATGTGTACCGCTGTGTCTGCCTCTGTATACCCCGCTGTGTCCTGCTGTGTCCTCGCTGTGTCCCCCGCTGTTTCCTGCTGTTTCCCCCGCTGTGTCACCCGCTGTGTCCTTTGATGTGTCCTCAGCTGAGTCCCGCTGTGTCCCCCGCTGTTTCCCGCTGTGTCCCCACTGTGTCCCCAGCTTTGTCCCCGCTGTGTCCCCACTCTGTCCCGCTGTGTCCCTCTGTGTCGCCCCCTGTGTCCCCCTGTGTCTCCGCTGTTTCCCACTGTGACCCCCGCGCTGTCCTGCTGTGTCCCCGTTGTCCACCGGTGTGTCCCCTCTGTCCCCCGCTGTGTTCCCGCTGTGTCCTGCTGTGTCCCGATGTGTCCCGCTGTGTCGCCGCTTTTTCACTGCTGTGTCTCGCTGTGTCCCGCTGTGTCCACGCTGTGTCCCGCTCTGTCCCAGGCTGTGTCCCGCTGTGTCCCCCGCTGTGTTACGCTGTGTCGCTGCTGTGTCCCGCTGTGTCCCCGCTGTGTCCCCAGTGTGTCCCGCTGTGTCGCCATGTGTCATGCTGTGTCCTCGCTGGCTCCCAGATGTGTCCCTCTGTGTCCCCGTTGTTCCCCGGTTTGTCCTCACTGTCCCCCGCTGTGTCCCTCGCTTGCATCTCTGTGTCCCGCTCTGTCCTCGCTTTGTCCACGCGATGTCCCGCTGTGTCCCCGCTGTGTCCCTGCTGTGTTCCACTCTCTCCCGCTGTGTGCGGATCTGTGTCCCCTGCTCTGTCCCCCGCTGTGTCCCACTGTATCCCGGTGTGTCCCGCTTTGTACCCCTCTGTGTCCCGCTGTTTCCCACTGTGCCCCTGCTGTGTCCCCGCTGTGTCCCGCTGTGTACCCCACTGTGTCCCACGGTGTCCCGCTGTGTGCCCCCTTTGTTCCCTTCTGTGTCCTGCTGTGTCCCCTGCTTTGTCCACGCTGTGTCCCGCTGTTTCCCCGCTGTGTAACGCTGTGTCCCCCTTTGTGTCCCGCTGTGTCCCCCGCTGTGTCCCTGCTGTGTCCCTTTGTGTCCCGCTGTGTCCCGCTGTGTACCCCGCAGTGTCCTGCTGTGTCGCCCGATGTGTTCCGCTATGTCCCGCTGTGTCCCCACTGTGTCTGCCCTGGGTCCCGCTGTGTCACCCCTGTGTCCCGCTGTATCCAGGTGTGTGCCGCTTTGTTCCCCGCTGTGTCCCGCTGTTTCCCACTGTGCCCCTACTGTGTCCCCGTTGTCCACCGGTGTGTCCCCTCTGTCCCCCGCTGTGTCCCGCTGTGTCCCAATATTTCCCGCTGTGTCGCCGCATTGTCACTGCTGTGTCCCCGCTGTGTTCCCCTGTGTACCCCGCTGTGACCCACTGTGTCCCCCGTTGTGTCCCTGCTGTGCCCCTTGTGTCCTGCTCTCTCCCGCTGTGTACCCTGCAGTGTCCTGCTGTGTCCCCCGATGTGTCCCGATGTGTCCCGCTGTGTCCCCATTGTGTCTCGCTGTGTCACCGCTGTGTCCCCTGCTGTGTCCCGCTGTGTCCCCGGCTGTGTCCCCTGCTGTGTCCCGCTCTTTCCTGCTGTGTCCCACTGTGTCCTTGCTGTGTCCCCATTTGTGTCCCGCTGTGTCCTCGCTGGGTCCCCCGCTGTGTCCCGCTGTGTCCCCATGTGTCACGCTGTGTCCTCGCTGTGTCCCCCGCTGTGTCCCCGCTCTGTCCCTGCTGTGTTCCACTCTCTTCCTCTATGTGCGGCTCTGTGTCCCCTGCTGTGTCCCCCACTGTGTCCCGCAGTATCCCGATGTGTCCCTGCAGTGTCCCCCGCTGTGTCCCGCTGTGTCCCGCTCTTTCCCGCTCTGTCCCGCTGTGTCCTTGCTATGTCCCCATTTGTGTCCCGCTGTGTCCTCTCTGTGTCCCCATTTGTGTCCCGCTGTGTCCTCTCTGTGTCCCCCGCTGTCTCCCGCTGTGTCCCCATGTGTCTCGCTGTGTCCTCTCTGTGTATCCCTCTGTGTCCCGCTGTGTCCTCGCTGTGTCCCACACTGTGTCCCCGCTGTGACCTGCTGTGTCCCTGCTGTGTCCCAGCTGTGTCCAGCTTTGTCCCACTGTGTCCCCGCTGTCCGCGGGTGTGTCACCGCTGTCCCCCGCTGTAGCCCCCGCTGTGTCCCGCTGTGTCCTCGCTGTGTCTCACTTTGTCCCTGCTGTGTCTCTGCTGTGTCCCGCTGTGTCCCTGGTGTGTCCTCGCTCTGTAACCGCTGAGTCCCTCTGTGTCCCCGCTGTGTCCCACTGTTTCCCCCGCTGTGTCCCCGCTGTGTCCCCGCTGTGTGTCCTGTGTCCCGATGTGTCCTCGCTGTGTCCTTCTGTATCCCGCTGTGTCCCCCGCTGTGTCCCCCACTACTTCCCCGCTGTGACCCGCTGTGTCCATACTGTGTCCCCCGCTGTGTCCCGCTGTGTCCCGCTGTGTGTCCCGCTGTGTTCCCCGCTGTGTCCCCCTGTGTCCCGCTGTGTCCTGATGTGTGCCTGCTCTCCCCCGGTGTGTCCCCAGCTGTGTCCCGCTGTGTCCTGCTGTGTCCCCGCTGTGGCCCGCTGTGTCCTGCTGTGTCCGCCTCTATGTCCCACACTGTGTCCCGCTGTATCCCCGCTGTGTCCCCGCTGGGTCCCGCTATGTCCTCGCTGTGTCCTTCTGTATCCCGCTGTGTCCCCGCTGTGTCCCCCAGTATTTCCCTGCTGTGAAACGCTGTGTCCCGCAGTGTCCCTGCTGTGTCCTCGCTGTATCCCCATCTGTGTCCCACTGTGTCCCCCGCTGTGTCCCCGCTGTGTCCCGCTGTGTCCTCGCTGTGTCTTTCTGTATCCCGCTGTGTCCCCCGCTGAGTCCCCCACTATGTCCCCGCTGTGACCCGCTGTGTCCATGCTATGCCCCCCACTGTGTCCCGCTGTGTCCCGCTGTGTTCCCCGCTGTGTTCCACACTGTGTCCAGCTGTATCCTCGCTGTGTCCCCGCTGTGTGCCCGCTGGCTCCCGCTGGGTCGTGATGTGTCCCCGCTGTGTCCCCGCTGTGTTCCTCTGTGTACCTGGTGTGTCCTCGCTGTGTACCCTGCAGTGTCCTGCTCTGTCCCCCGATGTGTCCCGCTGTGTCCCACTGTGTCCCCACTGTGTCTCGCTGTGTCCCCGCTGTGTCCCCTGCTGTGTCCCGCTGTGTCCCCGGCTGTGTCCCCTGCTGTGTCCCGCTTTGTCCCTGCTGTGTCGGTGCTGTGTTCCACTCTCTGCCGCTGTGTGCATCTCTGTGTCCTCCGCTGTGTCCCCCGCTGTGTCCCGCTGTGTCCCGCTGTGTCCCGCTTTGTCCCCCGCTGTGTCCCCCTGTTTCCCACTGTGCCCCTGCTTTGTCCCCACTGTGTCCCG
>NW_012288456.1:0-4476 GCF_000151885.1 Dipodomys ordii
CTGTGTCCCGCTGTGTCCCCATTGTTCCCCGGTTCGTCCCCACTGTCCCCCGCTGTGTCCCTCGCTGTGTACCTCTGTTCCCCGCTCTGTCCTCGCTTTGTCCCTGCTATGTCCCACTGTGTCCATGCAGTGTCTGTGCTGTGTTCCACTCTCTCGCGCTGTGTGCAGCTCTGTGTCCTCCGCTGTGTCCCCCGCTGTGTCCCGCTGTGTCCCGGTGTGTCCCGCTTTGTCCCCCGCTGTATCCCACTGTTTCCCACTGTGCCCCTGCTGTGTCCCCGCTGTGTCCCACTGTGTACCCTGCAGTGTCCTGCTGTGTCCCCGGATGTGTCCTGCTGTGTCCCGCTGTGTCCCCACTGTGTCTCGCTGAGTCCCCGCTGTGTCCCCTGCTGTGTCCCGCTATATCGCCGGCTGTGTCCCCTGCTGTGTCCCGCTCTTTCCCGCTGTGTCCCGCTGTGTCCTTGCTGTGTCCCCATTTGTGTCCCGCTGTGTCCTCGCTGGGTCCCCTGCTGTGTCCCGCTGTGTCCCCTTGTGTCACGCTGTGTCCTCGCTGGGTCCCCCGCTGTGTCCCCGCTCTGTCCCTGCTGTGTTACACTCTCTCCCGCTATGTGCAGCTCTGTGTCCCCTGCTGTGTCCCCCGCTGTGTCCCGCAGTATCCCGGTATGTCCCGCTTTCTCCCCCGCTGTGTCCCGCTGTTTCCCACTGTGTCCCTGCTGTGTCCCGGCTGTGTCCCGCTGTGTACCCCGCTGTGTCCCACTGTGTCCCGCTGTGTGCCCCCTTTGTTGCCCTCTGTGTCCTGCTGTGTCCCCTGCTGTGTCCCCGCTGTGTCCCGCTGTGTCCCTGCTGTGTAATGCTGGGTCTCCCTCTGTGACCCGCTGTGTGCCCGCTGTCCCCCGCTGTGTCCCGCTGTGGCCTTGCTGTGTCCCCTGCTGTGTCCCTCTGTGTCCCGCTTTGTCCTCGTTGTGTCCCCTGCTATATCCCGCGGTGTTCTCCTCTCTATCCCGCTGTGTCCCCGCTCTGTCCCGTTGTGTCCCCCGCTATATCCTGCTCTGTCCCCCACTGTGTCCCGCTGTGTCCCTGCTGTATCCCCGATGTGTCCCACTGTGTACCCCGCTGTGTCCCGCTCTGTCCCGCTGTGTCCCCCGCTGTGTTCCCCTCTGTGTCCTGCTGTGACCGGCTGTGTCCCGCTGTGTACTTGCTGTGTCCCCGCTGAGTCCCGCTGTGTCCTCGCTGTGTAATGCTGGGTCTCCCTCTGTGTCCCGCTGTATCCCGGTGTGTACCGCTTTGTCCCCCACTGTTTCCCGCTGTTTCCCACTGTGCCCCTGCTGTGTCCCCGCTGTGTCCCGCTGTGTACCGCGCTGTGTCCCACTGTGTCCCGCTGTGTGCCCCCTTTGTTCCCCTCTGTGTCCTGCTGTGTCCCCTGCTGTGTCTCCGGCTGTGTCCCGCTGTGTTCCCGCTGTGTCCCCCTTTGTGTCCCGCTGTGTCCCCCGCTGTGTCCCTGCTGTGTCCCTTATTGTCCCGCTTGTCCCGCTGTATACCCCGCAGTGTCCTTCTGTGTCGCCCGATGTGTCCCGCTATGTCCCGCTGTGTCCCCACTGTGTCCCGCTGGGTCCCCGCTGGGTCCCTGCTGTGTCCCTTTGTGTCCCGCTGTGTCCCGCTGTGTACCCTGCAGTGTCCTGCTGTGTGCCCCGATATGTCCCGCTGTGTCCCGCTGTGTCCCTGCTGTGTCCCCTGCTGTGTCCCGCTGTGTCCCCGGCTGTGTCCCCTGCTGTGTCCCGCTCTTTCCCGCTGTGTCCCGCTGTGAACTTTCTTTGTCCCCATTTGTGTCCCGCTGTGTCCTCGCTGGGTCCCCCGCTGTGTCCCGCTGTGTCCCCATGTGTTACGCTGTGTCCTCGCTGGGTCCCCCGCTGTGTCCCCGCTCTGTCCCTGCTGTGTTCCACTCTCTCACGCTATGTGCGGCTCTGTGTCCCCTGCTGTGTCCTCGCTGTATCCCCAGCTGTGTCCTCCTGTGTCCCGCTGTGTCCTCGGTGTGTCCTTCTGTATCCCGCTGTGTCCCCCGCTGTGTCCCCCACTATTTCCCCGCTGTGACCCGCTGTGTCCATGCTATGTCCCCCGCTGTGTCCCCCTGGGTCCCGCTGTGTCCTCGCTGTGTCCCCCGCTGTGTCCCACTGTGTCCTCGCTGTATCCCCCGCTGTGTCCCCCTGTGTCCCCCGCTGTGTCCGCCACTGTGTCCCGCTGTGTCCTCCGCTGTGTCCCGCTGTGTCCCGCTGTTTCCCCGCTGTCCGCGGGTGTGTCACCGCTGTCCCCCGCTGTAGCCCACGCTGTGTCCCGCTGTGTCCTCGCTGTGTCTCACTGTGTCCCTGCTGTGTCTCCGCTGTGTCCGGCTGTGTCCCTGGTGTGTCCTCGCTGTGTAACCGCTGAGTCCCTCTGTGTTTCCGCTGTGTCCCACTGTGTCCCCCGCTGTGTCCCCGCTGTGTCCCCGCTGTGTGTCCTGTGTCCCGCTGTGTCCTCGCTGTGTCCTTCTGTATCCCGCTGTGTCCCCCGCTGTGTCCCACACTATTTCCCCGCTGTGACCCGCTGTGTCCATGCTGTTTCTCCCGCTGTGTCCCGCTGTGTCCCGCTGTGTTCCGCTGTGTTCCCCCCTGTGTCCCGCTGTGTCCCGCTGTGTGCCTGCTCTCCCCCGGTGTGTCCCCCGCTGTGTCCCGCTGTGTCCTGCTGTGTCTTCCTCTATGTCCCACGCTGTGTCTCGCTGTGTCACTGCTGTGTCCCCGCTGGGTCCCGCTGTGTCTCGTTGTGTCCCCGCTGTGTCCCCTGCTGTGTCCCACTGTGTCCCCGGCTGTGTCCCCTGCTGAGTCCCGCTGTGTCCCTGCTGTGTCCGTGCTGTGTTCCACTCTCTACCGCTGTGTGCAGCTCTGTGTCCTCCGCTGTGTCCCCCGCTGTGTCCCTCTGTGTCCCTGCTGTGTCCCTTTGTGTCTCGCTCTCTCCTGCTGTGTACCCTGCAGTGTCCTTCTGTGTCCCTCGATGTGTCCCGCTGTGTCCCGCTGTGTCCCACTGTGTCTCGCTGTGTCCCCGCTGTGTCCCCTGCTGTGTCCCGCTGTGTCCCCGGCTGTGTCCCCTGCTGTGTCCCGCTCTTTCCCGCTGTGTCCCGCTGTGTCATTGCTGTGTCCCCATTTGTGTCCCGCTGTGTCCTCGCTGGGTCCCCCCTGTTTCCTGCTGTGTTCCCATGTGTCACGCTGTGTCCTCGCTAGGTCCATCGCTGTGTCCCCGCTCTGTCCCTGCTGTGTTCCACTCTCTCCCGCTATGTGCGGCTCTGTGTCCCCTGCTGTGTCCCCCGCTGTGTCCCGCAGTATCCCGGTATGTCCCGTTTTGTCCCCGCTGTGTCCCGCTGTTTCCCACTGTGCCCCTGCTGTGTCCTGGCTGTGTCCCGCTGTGTACCCCACTGTGTCCCACTGTGTCCCGCTGTGTGACCCCTTTGTTCCCCTTTGTGTCCTGCTGTGTCCCCTGCTGTGTCCCCGCTGTGTCCCGCTGTGTCCTCGCTGTGTAATGCTGGGTCTCCCTCTGTGTCCCGCTGTGTCCCCGCTGTGTCCCGCTGTGTCCCCCTGTGTCCCGCTGTGTCCCCTGCTGTGTCCCCCGCTGTGTCCCGCTGTGTCCCGCTGTGGCCTTGCTGTGTCCCCTGCTGTGTCCCTCGGTGTCCCGCTTTGTCCTCGTTGTGTCCCCTGCTATATCCCGCTGTGTTCCCCGCTCTGTCCCGCTGTGTCCCCGCTCTGTCCCGCTGTGTCCCTCGCTATATCCTGCTCTGTCCCCCGCTGTGTCCCTGCTGTATCCCCGATGTGTCCCACTGTGTACCCTGCTGTGTCCCGCTCTGTCCAGCTGTGTCCCCCGCTGTGTTCCCCTCTGTGTCCTGCTGTGTCCGGCTGTGTCCTGCTGTGTACTCGCTGTGTCCCCGCTGTGTCCCGCTGTGTCCTCGCTGTGTCCCAGCTGTGTCCCACTGTGTCCCCGTTGTTCCCCGGTTTGTCCCCACTGTCCCCCGCTGTGTCCCTCGTTTGTACCTCTGTGTCCCGCTCTGTCCTCGCTTTGTCCCCGCGATGTCCCGCTGTGTCCCCGCTGTGTCCCTGCTGTGTTCCACTCTCTCCCGCTGTGTGCGTCTCTGTGTCCCCTGCTGTGTCCCCCGCTGTGTCCCACTGTATCCCGGTTTGTCCCGCTTTGTCCCCCGCTGTGTACCGCTGTTTCCCACTGTGCCCCTGCTGTGTCCCCGCTGTGTCCCGCTGTGTACCCCGCTGTGTCCCACTGTGTCCCGCTGTTTGCCCCCTTTGATCCCCTCTGTGTCCTGCTGTGTCCACTGCTGTGTCCCCGCTGTGTCCCGCTGTGTCCCCGCTGTGTCCCGCTTTGTGTCCCACTGTGTCACCCGCTGTGTCCCTGCTGTGTCCACATAATTTGTCCCGCTGTGTCCCGCTGTGTACCCCACAGTGTCCTGCTGTG
>NW_012288457.1:0-4973 GCF_000151885.1 Dipodomys ordii
GTCCCGCTGTGTACCCCACAAGTGTCCTGCTGTGTCGGCCCGATGTGTCCTCGCTATGTCCCACTGTGTCCACACTGTGTCCCGCTGTGTACCTGCTGTGTCCCTGCTGTGTCCCTTTGTGTCCCGCTGTGTCCCGCTGTGTACCCTGCAGTGTCCTGCTGTGTCCCCCGATGTGTCCCGCTGTGTCCCGCTGTGTCTACACTGTGTCCCGCTGTATCCCCGCTGTGTCCCCTGCTGTGTCCCGCTGTGTCCCTGGCTGTGTCCCCAGCTGTGTCCCACTCTTTCCCGCTGTGTCCCGCTGTGAACTTTCTTTGTCCCCATTTGTGTCCCGCTGTGTCCTCGCTGGGTCCCCCGCTGTGTCCCGCTGTGTCCCCATGTGTCACGCTGTGTCCTCGCTTTGTCCCCCGCTGTGTCCCCGCTCTGTCCCTGCTGTGTTCCACTCTCTTCCTCTATGTGCGGCTCTGTGTCCCCTGCTGTGTCCCCTGCTGTGTCCCGCAGTATCCCGATGTGTCCCTGCTGTGTCCCCCGCTGTGTCCCGCTGTGTCCCTCTGTGTCCCCGGCTGTGTCCCCCGCTGTGTCCCGCTCTTTCCCACTGTGTCCCGCTGTGTCCTTGCTGTGTCCCCATTTGTGTCCCGCTGTGTCCTCTCTGTGTCCCCCGCTGTGTCCCGCTGTGTCCCCATGTGTCACGCTGTGTCCTCTCTGTATATCCCTCTGTGTCCCGCTGTGTCCTCGCTGTGTCCCACACTATGTCCCCGCTGTGACCTGCTGTGTCCCTGCTGTGACCCAGCTGTGTCCCGCTGTGTCCCCGATGTCCCCCGCTGTGTCCCGTTGTGTCCCCGCTGTCTGTATGTGTTTCCCCGCTGTCCCCCGCTGTGTCCCCCGCTGTGTCCCGCTGTGTCCTCGCTGTGTCCCCAGCTTTGTCCCTCTGTGTACCCCGCTGTGTCCTCCACTGTGTCCCGCTGTGTCCCCCGCTGTGTCCATGCTGTGTCCCGCTGTGTACCCCGCAGTGTCCTGCTGTGTCGCCGATGTGTCCCGCTATGTCCCGCTGTGTCCCCACTGTGTCCCGCTGTGTCCCCGCTGTGTCCCTGCTGTGTCCCTTTGTGTCCCGCTGTGTCCCGCTGTGTACCCTGCAGTGTCCTGCTGTGTCCCCCGATGTGTCCCGCTGTGTCCCGCTGTGTTCCCACTTTGTCCCGCTGTGTCCCCGCTGTGTCCCCTGCTGTGTCCCGCTGTGTCCCCGGCTGTGTCCTCTGCTGTGTCCCACTCTTTCCCGCTGTGTCCACACTGTGTCCCGCTGTGTCCCGCTTTGTCCCTGCTGTCCGCGGGTGTGTCACCGCTGTCCCCCGCTGTAGCCCACGCTGTGTCCCGCTGTGTCCTCGCTGTGTCTCACTGTGTCCCTGCTGTGTCTCCGCTGTGTCCGGCTGTGTCCCTGGTGTGTCCTCGCTGTGTAACCGCTGAGTCCCTCTGTGTTTCCGCTGTGTCCCACTGTGTCCCCCGCTGTGTCCCCGCTGTGTCCCCGCTGTGTGTCCTGTGTCCCGCTGTGTCCCCGCTGTGTCCTGCTGTGTCCCCCTGTGTCCCGCGGTGTCCCCTGCTGTGTCCCCCGCTGTGTCCCGCTGTGTCCCGCTGTGGCCTTGCTGTGTCCCCTGCTGTGTCCCTCTGTGTACCGCTTTGTCCTCGTTGTGTCCCCTGCTATATCCCGCTGTGTTCCCCGCTCTGTCCCGCTGTGTCCCCGCTCTGTCCCGCTGTGTCCCTCGCTATATCCTGCTCTGTCCCCCGCTGTGTCCCGCTGTGTCCCTGCTGTATCCCCGATGTGTCCCACTGTGTACCCCGCTGTGTCCCGCTCTGTCCAGCTGTGTCCCCCGCTGTGTTCCCCTCTGTGTCCTGCTGTGTCCGGCTGTGTCCCGCTGTGTACTCGCTGTGTCCCCGCTGTGTCCCGCTGTGTCCTCGCTGTGTCCCAGCTGTGTCCCGCTGTGTCCCCGTTGTTCCCCGGTTTGTCCCCACTGTCCCCCGCTGTGTCCCTCGCTTGCACCTCTGTGTCCTGCTCTGTCCTCGCTTTGTCCCCGCGATGTCCCGCTGTGTCCCCGCTGTGTCCCTGCTGTGTTCCAATCTCTCCTGCTGTGTGCGGGTCTGTGTCCCCTGCTGTGTCCCCCGCTGTGTCCCGCTGTATCCCGGTGTGTCCCTGCTGTGTCCCCGCTGTGTCCCGCTGTGTACCCCGCTGTGTCCCACTGTGTCCCGCTGTGTGTCCCTTTGTTCCCCTCTGTGTCCTGCTGTGTCCCCTGCTTTGTCCACGCTGTGTCCCGCTGTGTCCCCGCTGTGTAACGCTGTGTACCCCTTTGTGTCCCGCTGTGTCCCCCCCTGTGTCCCTGCTGTGTCCCTTTGTGTCCCGCTGTGTCCCGCTGTGTCCACACTGTGTCCCGCTGTGTCCCCCGCTGTGTCCCTGCTGTGTCCCGCTGTGTACCCCGCAGTGTCCTTCTGTGTCCCCCGCTGTGTCCCGCTGTGTACCCCGCAGTGTCCTTCTGTGTCCCCCGCTGTGTCCCGCTGTGTCCCGCTTTGTCCCCGCTGTCCGCGGGTGTGTCACCGCTGTCCCCCGCTGTAGCCCACGCTGTGTCCCGCTGTGTCCTCGCTGTGTCTCACTGTGTCCCTGCTGTGTCTCCGCTGTGTCCGGCTGTGTCCCTGGTGTGTCCTCGCTGTGTAACCGCTGAGTCCCTCTGTGTTTCCGCTGTGTCCCACTGTGTCCCCCGCTGTGTCCCCGCTGTGTCCCCGCTGTGTGTCCTGTGTCCCGCTGTGTCCTCGCTGTGTCCTTCTGTATCCCGCTGTGTCCCCCGCTTTGTCCCACACTATTTCCCCGCTGTGACCCGCTGTGTCCATGCTGTGTCTCCCGCTGTGTCCCGCTGTGTGTTCCGCTGTGTTCCCCCTGTGTCCCCCTGTGTCCCGCTGTGTCCCGCTGTGTGCATGCTCTCCCCCGGTGTGTCCCCCGCTGTGTCCCGCTGTGTCCTGCTGTGTCCGCCTCTATGTCCCACGCTGTGTCCCGCTGTGTCACCGCTGTGTCCCCGCTGAGTCCCGCTGTGTCTCGCTGTGTCCCCGCTGTGTCCCCTGCTGTGTCCCACTGTGTCCCCGGCTGTGTCCCCTGCTGAGTCCTGCTGTGTCCCTGCTGTGTCCGTGCTGTGTTCCACTCTCTACCGCTGTGTGCAGCTCTGTGTCCTCCGCTGTGTCCCCCGCTGTGTCCCGCTGTGTCCCTGCTGTGTCCTTTTGTGTCCCGCTCTCTCCCGCTGTGTACCCTGCAGTGTCCTTCTGTGTCCCTCGATGTGTCCCGCTGTGTCCCGCTCTGTCCCCACTGTGTCCCGCTGTGTCCCCGCTGTGTCCCCTGCTGTGTCCCGCTGTGTCCCCGGCTGTGTCCCCTGCTGTGTCCCGCTCTTTCCCGCTGTGTCCCGCTGTGTCATTGCTGTGTCCCCATTTGTGTCCCGCTGTGTCCTCGCTGGGTCCCCCCTGTTTCCTGCTGTGTTCCCATGTGTCACGCTGTGTCCTCGCTAGGTCCATCGCTGTGTCCCCGCTCTGTCCCTGCTGTGTTCCACTCTCTCCCGCTATGTGCGGCTCTGTGTCCCCTGCTGTGTCCCCCGCTGTGTCCCGCAGTATCCCGGTATGTCCCGTTTTGTCCCCGCTGTGTCCCGCTGTTTCCACTGTGCCCCTGCTGTGTACCGGATGTGTCCCGCTGTGTACCCCGCTGTGTCCCACTGTGTCCCGCTGTGTGCCCCCTTTGTTCCCGTTTGTGTCCTGCTGTGTCCCATGCTGTGTCCCCGCTGTGTCCCGCTGTGTCCCCGCTGTGTAATGCTGGGTCTCCCTCTGTGTCCCGCTGTGTCCCCGCTGTGTCCTGCTGTGTCCCCCTGTGTCCCGCGGTGTCCCCTGCTGTGTCCCCCGCTGTGTCCCGCTGTGTCCCGCTGTGGCCTTGTTGTGTCCCCTGCTGTGTCCCTCTGTGTACCGCTTTGTCCTCGTTGTGTCCTCTGCTATATCCCGCTGTGTTCCCCGCTCTGTCCCGCTGTGTCCCCGCTCTGTCCCGTTGTGTCCCTCGCTATATCCTGCTCTGTCCCCCGCTGTGTCCCGCTGTGTCCCTGCTGTATCCCCGATGTGTCCCACTGTGTACCCCGCTGTGTCCCGCTCTGTCCAGCTGTGTCCCCCACTGTGTTCCCCTCTGTGTCCTGCTGTGTCCGGCTGTGTCCCGCTGTGTACTCGCTGTGTCCCCGCTGTGTCCCGCTGTGTCCTCGCTGTGTCCTAGCTGTGTCCCATTGTGTCCCCGTTGTTCCCCGGTTTGTCCCCACTGTCCCCCGCTGTGTCCCTCGCTTGTACCTCTTTGTCCCGCTCTGTCCTCGCTTTGTCCCCGCGATGTCCCGCTGTGTCCCCGCTGTGTCCCTGCTGTGTTCCACTCTCTCCCGCTGTGTGCGGCTCTGTGTCCATGCTGTGTCCCCCGCTGTGTCCCGCTGTATCCCGGTGTGTCCCTCTTTGTCCCCCGCTGTGTACCGCTGTTTCCCACTGTGCCCCTGCTGTGTCCCCGCTGTGTCCCGCTGTGTACCCCGCTGTGTCCCACTGTGTCCCGCTGTGTGCCCCCTTTGTTCCCCTCTGTGTCCTGCTGTGTCCCCTGCTGTGTCCCTGCTGTGTCCCGCGGTGTCCCCGCTGTGTCCCCCTTTGTGTCCCGCTGTGTCCCCCGCTGTGTCCCTGCTGTGTCCCGCTGTGTCCCGCTGTGTCCCGCTGTGTACCCCGCAGTGTCCTGCTGTGTCGCCCGATGTGTCCCGCTATGTCCCGCTGTGTCCCCACTGTGACCCGCTGTGTCCCCGCTGTGTCCCTGCTGTGTCCCTTTGTGTCCCGCTGTGTCCCGCTGTGTACCCTGCAGTGTCCTGCTGTGTCCCCCGATGTGTCCCGCTGTGTCCCGCTGTGTCCCCACAATTGTCCCGCTGTGTCCCCGCTGTGTCCCCTGCTGTGTCCCG
>NW_012288458.1:0-1530 GCF_000151885.1 Dipodomys ordii
GTTCCCTCTGTGTCCTGCTGTGTCCCCTGCTTTGTCCACGCTATGTCCCGCTGTGTCCCCGCTGTGTAACGCTGTGTACCCCTTTGTGTCCCGCTGTGTCCCCCCCTGTGTCCCTGCTGTGTCCCTTTGTGTCCCGCTGTGTCCCGCTGTGTCCACACTGTGTCCCGCTGTGTCCCCCGCTGTGTCCCTGCTGTGTCCCGCTGTGTACCCCGCAGTGTCCTTCTGTGTCCCCCGCTGTGTCCCGCTGTGTACACCGCAGTGTCCTTCTGTGTCCCCCGCTGTGTCCCGCTGTGTCCCGCTTTGTCCCCGCTGTCCGCGGGTGTGTCACCGCTGTCCCCCGCTGTAGCCCACGCTGTGTCCCGCTGTGTCCTCGCTGTGTCTCACTGTGTCCCTGCTGTGTCTCCGCTGTGTCCGGCTGTGTCCCTGGTGTGTCCTCGCTGTGTAACCGCTGAGTCCCTCTGTGTTTCCGCTGTGTCCCACTGTGTCCCCCGCTGTGTCCCCGCTGTGTCCCCGCTGTGTGTCCTGTGTCCCGCTGTGTCCTCGCTGTGTCCTTCTGTATCCCGCTGTGTCCCCCGCTTTGTCCCACACTATTTCCCCGCTGTGACCCGCTGTGTCCATGCTGTGTCTCCCGCTGTGTCCCGCTGTGTGTTCCGCTGTGTTCCCCCTGTGTCCCCCTGTGTCCCGCTGTGTCCCGCTGTGTGCATGCTCTCCCCCGGTGTGTCCCCCGCTGTGTCCCGCTGTGTCCTGCTGTGTCCGCCTCTATGTCCCACGCTGTGTCCCGCTGTGTCACCGCTGTGTCCCCGCTGAGTCCCGCTGTGTCTCGCTGTGTCCCCGCTGTGTCCCCTGCTGTGTCCCACTGTGTCCCTGGCTGTGTCCCCTGCTGAGTCCTGCTGTGTCCCTGCTGTGTCCGTGCTGTGTTCCACTCTCTACCGCTGTGAGCAACTCTGTGTCCTCCGCTCTGTCCCCCGCTGTGTCCCGCTGTGTCCCTGCTGTATCCCCGATGTGTCCCACTGTGTACCCTGCTGTGTCCCGCTCTGTCCAGCTGTGTCCCCCACTGTGTTCCCCTCTGTGTCCTGCTGTGTCCGGCTGTGTCCCGCTGTGTACTCGCTGTGTCCCCGCTGTGTCCCGCTGTGTCCTCGCTGTGTCCTAGCTGTGTCCCATTGTGTCCCCGTTGTTCCCCGGTTTGTCCCCACTGTCCCCCGCTGTGTCCCTCGCTTGTACCTCTTTGTCCCGCTCTGTCCTCGCTTTGTCCCCGCGATGTCCCGCTGTGTCCCCGCTGTGTCCCTGCTGTGTTCCACTCTCTCCCGCTGTGTGCGGCTCTGTGTCCATGCTGTGTCCCCCGCTGTGTCCCGCTGTATCCCGGTGTGTCCCTCTTTGTCCCCCGCTGTGTACCGCTGTTTCCCACTGTGCCCCTGCTGTGTCCCCGCTGTGTCCCGCTGTGTACCCCGCTGTGTCCCACTGTGTCCCGCTGTGTGCCCCCTTTGTTCCCCTCTGTGTCCAGCTGTGTCCCCTGCTGAGTCCCCTGCTGTG
>NW_012288459.1:0-2091 GCF_000151885.1 Dipodomys ordii
TCCTGCTCTGTCCTCGCTTTGTCCCCGCGATGTCCCGCTGTGTCCCCGCTGTGTCCCTGCTGTGTTCCAATCTCTCCTGCTGTGTGCGGGTCTGTGTCCCCTGCTGTGTCCCCCGCTGTGTCCCGCTGTTTCCCACTGTGCCCCTGCTGTGTCCCGCTGTGTACCCCGCTGTGTCCCACTGTGTCCCGCTGTGTGTCCCTTTGTTCCCCTCTGTGTCCTGCTGTGTCCCCTGCTTTGTCCACGCTATGTCCCGCTGTGTCCCCGCTGTGTAACGCTGTGTACCCCTTTGTGTCCCGCTGTGTCCCCCCCTGTGTCCCTGCTGTGTCCCTTTGTGTCCCGCTGTGTCCCGCTGTGTCCACACTGTGTCCCGCTGTGTCCCCCGCTGTGTCCCTGCTGTGTCCCGCTGTGTACCCCGCAGTGTCCTTCTGTGTCCCCCGCTGTGTCCCGCTGTGTACACCGCAGTGTCCTTCTGTGTCCCCCGCTGTGTCCCGCTGTGTCCCGCTTTGTCCCCGCTGTCCGCGGGTGTGTCACCGCTGTCCCCCGCTGTAGCCCACGCTGTGTCCCGCTGTGTCCTCGCTGTGTCTCACTGTGTCCCTGCTGTGTCTCCGCTGTGTCCGGCTGTGTCCCTGGTGTGTCCTCGCTGTGTAACCGCTGAGTCCCTCTGTGTTTCCGCTGTGTCCCACTGTGTCCCCCGCTGTGTCCCCGCTGTGTCCCCGCTGTGTGTCCTGTGTCCCGCTGTGTCCTCGCTGTGTCCTTCTGTATCCCGCTGTGTCCCCCGCTTTGTCCCACACTATTTCCCCGCTGTGACCCGCTGTGTCCATGCTGTGTCTCCCGCTGTGTCCCGCTGTGTGTCCCGCTGTGTGTTCCGCTGTGTTCCCCCTGTGTCCCCCTGTGTCCCGCTGTGTCCCGCTGTGTGCATGCTCTCCCCCGGTGTGTCCCCCGCTGTGTCCCGCTGTGTCCTGCTGTGTCCGCCTCTATGTCCCACGCTGTGTCCCGCTGTGTCCCCGCTGTGTCCCTGCTGTGTCCCGCTGTGTCCCGCTGTGTCCCGCTGTGTACCCCGCAGTGTCCTGCTGTGTCGCCCGATGTGTCCCGCTATGTCCCGCTGTGTTCCCACTGTGTCCCTCTGTGTCCCCGCTGTGTCCCTGCTGTGTCCCTTTGTGTCCCGCTGTGTCCCGCTGTGTACCCTGCAGTGTCCTGCTGTGTCCCCCGATGTGTCCCGCTGTGTCCCGCTGTGTCCACACTGTGTCCCGCTGTGTCCCCTGCTGTGTCCCACTGTGTCCACGGCTGTGTCCCCTGCTGTGTCCCGCACTTTCCCGCTGTGTCCCGCTGTGTCCTTGCTGTGTCCCCATTTGTGTCCAGCTGTGTCCTCGCTGGGTCCCCCGCTGTGTCCCGCTGTGTCCCCATGTGTCACGCTGTGTCCTCGCTGGGTCCCCCGCTGTGTCCCCGCTCTGTCCCAGCTGTGTTCCACTCTCTTCCTCTATGTGCGGCTCTGTGTCCCCTGCTGTGTCCCCCGCTGTGTCCCGTAGTATCCCGGTATGTCCCGTTTTGTCCCCGCTGTGTCCCGCTGTTTTCACTGTGCCCCTGCTGTGTACCGGATGTGTCCTGCTGTGTACCCCGCTGTGTCCCACTGTGTCCCGCTGTGTGCCCCCTTTGTTCCCGTTTGTGTCCTGCTGTGTCCCATGCTGTGTCCCTGCTGTGTCCCGCTGTGTCCCCGCTGTGTAATGCTGGGTCTCCCTCTGTGTCCCGCTGTGTCCCCGCTGTGTCCTGCTGTGTCCCCCTGTGTCCCGCGGTGTCCCCTGCTGTGTCCCCCGCTGTGTCCCGCTGTGTCCCGCTGTGGCCTTGCTGTGTCCCCTGCTGTGTCCCTCTGTGTACCGCTTTGTCCTCATTGTGTCCCCTGCTATATCCCGCTGTGTTCCCCGCTCTGTCCCGCAGTGTCCCCGCTCTGTCCCGCTGTGTCCCTCGCTATATCCTGCTCTGTCCCCCGCTGTGTCCCGCTGTGTCCCTGCTGTATCCCCGATGTGTCCCACTGTGTACCCCGCTGTGTCCCGCTCTGTCACAGCTGTGTCCCCCGCTGTGTTCCCCTCTGTGTCC
>NW_012288460.1:0-2282 GCF_000151885.1 Dipodomys ordii
GTGTCCCCATTTGTGTCCCGCTGTGTCCTCGGTGGGTACCCCGCTGTTTCCTGCTGTGTTCCGATGTGTCACGCTGTGTCCTCGCTGGGTCCCCAGCTGTGTCCCCGTTCTGTCCCTGCTGTGTTCCACTCTCTCCCGATATATGCGGCTCTGTGTCCCCTGCTGTGTCCCCCGCTGTGTCCCGCAGTATCCCGGTATGTCCCGCTTTGTCCCCAGCTGTGTCCCTGTGCCCCTGCTGTGTCCTGGCTGTGTCCCGCTGTGTACCCCGCTGTGTCCCACTGTGTCCCGCTGTGTGCCCCTTTTGTTCCCCTCTGTGTCCTGCTGTGTCCCCTGCAGTGTCCCCGCTGTGTCCCGCTGTGTCCCCGCTGTGTAATGTTGGGTCTCCCGTTGTGTCCTGCTGTGTCCCCGCTGTGTCCCGCTGTGTCCCCCTGTGTCCCGCTGTGTCCACTGCTGTGTCCCCCGCTGTGTCCCGCTGTGTCCCGCTGTGGCCTTGCTGTGTCCCCTGCTGTGTCCCTCTGTGTCCCGCTTTGTCCTCGTTGTGTCCCTCGCTTGTACCTCTGTGTCCCGCTCTGTCCTCGCTTTGTCCCCGCGATGTCCCGCTGTGTCCCTGCTGTGTTCCCCACTCTCACGCTGTGTGCGGCTCTGTGTCCTCTGCTGTGTCCCCGGCTGTGTCCCGCTGTATGCCGGTGTGTCCCGCTATGTCCCCCGCTGTGTACCGCTGTTTCCCACTGTGCCCCTGCTGTGTCCCCACTGTATCCCGCTGTGTACCCTGCTGTGTCCCACTGTGTCCCGCTGTGTGCCCCCTTTGTTCCCTTCTGTGTCCTGCTGTGTCCCCTGCTGTGTCCCCGCTGTGTCCCGCTATGTACCCCGCAGTGTCCTGCTGTGTCGCCCGTTGTGTCCCGCTATGTCCCGCTGTGTCCCCACTGTGTCCTGCTGTGTCCCCGCTGTGTCCCTGCTGTGTCCCTTTGTGTCCTGCTGTGTCCCGCTGTGTACCCTGCAGTGTTCTGCTATGTCCCCCGATGTGTCCCGCTGTGTCCAGCTGTGTCCACAGTGTGTCCCGCTGTGTCCCAGCTGTGTCCCCTGCTGTGTCCTGATGTGTCCCCGGCTGTGTCCCCTCCTGTGTCGCGCTGTTTCCCACTGTGTCCCACTGTGAACTTTCTTTGTCCCCATTTGTGTCCCGCTGTGTCCTCGCTGGGTCCCCCGCTGGGTCCCGCTATGTCCCCATGTGTCACGCTGTGTCCTCGCTGGGTCCCCCGCTGTGTCCCCGCTCTGTCCCTGCTGTATTCCACTCTCTTCCTCTATGTGCGGCTCTGTGTCCCTTGCTGTGTCCCCTGCTGTGTCCCGCAGTATCCCGATGTGTCCCTGCTGTGTCCCCCGCTGTGTCCCGCTGTGTCCCTCTGTGTCCCCGGCTGTGTCCCCCGCTGTGTCCCGCTCTTTCCCGCTGTGTCCCGCTGTGTCCTCGCTGTGTCCCCATTTGTGTCCGCTGTGTCCTCTCTGTGTCCCCCGCTGTGTCCCGCTGTGTCCCAATGTGTCACGCAGTGTCCTCTCTGTGTATCCCTCTGTGTCCCGCTGTTTCCTCGCTGTGTCCCACACTGTGTCCCTGCTGTAACCTGCTGTGTCCCTTTTGTGTCCCAGCTGTGTCCCGCTGTGTCCCGCTGTGTCTCGCTGTGTCCCCGATGTCCCCCGCTGTGTCCCGTTGTGTCACCGCTTTCTGCATGTGTGTCCCCGCTGTCCCCCGCTGTGTCCCCCACTGTGTCCCGCTGTGTCCTCGCTGTGTCCCCAGCTGTGTCCCGCTGTGTCCCCCGCTGTGTCCACCACTGTGTCCCGCTGTGTCCCCCGCTGTGTCCCTGCTGTGTCCCTTTTTGTCCCGCTGTGTCCCGCTGTGTACCCCGCAGTGTCCTGCTGTGTCGCCCAATGTGTCCCGCTATGTCCCGCTGTGTCCCGCTGTGTCCCCCGCTGTGTCCCTGCTGTGTCCCGCTGTGTCCCGCTGTGTCCCGCTGTGTACCCCGCAGTGTCCTGCTGTGTCGCCCGATGTGTCCCGCTATTTCCCGCTGTGTCCCCACTGTGTCCCGCTGTGTCCCCGCTGTGTCCCTGCTGTGTCCCTTTGTGTCCCGCTGTGTCCCGCTGTGTACCCTGCAGTGTCCTGCTGTGTCCCCCGATGTGTCCCGCTGTGTCCAGCTGTGTCCACACTGTGTCCCGCTGTGTCCCCGCTGTGTCCCCTGCTGTGTCCCGCTGTGTCCCTGGCTGTGTCCCCTGCTGTGTCGCGCTGTTCCCATGAGAAA
>NW_012288461.1:0-4508 GCF_000151885.1 Dipodomys ordii
GTGTGACACAGCGGGACACAGCGGGGGACACAGTGGGACACAGTGTTGGGACACAGCAAGGACACAGTGAGACACAGCGGAGGACACAGCAAGGACACAGCGGGACACAGCTGGGGACACAGCGGGGGACACAGCGGGACATGGCAGGACACAGCAGGGGACACACGGGCACACATGGGGACACAGCGGGGACACAGCGGGACACAGCGGGGGAAACCAGCGGGGGACAAAGCGGGGGACACAGCGGGTCACAGCGGGGAACACAGCAAGGACCCAGCGGGACCCAGTGGGACACAGCGTCAATAAAGCGGGGACACAGCATTTCACAGCGTGGTACACAGCTGTGGACACAACGGGACACAGTGGGGGAACAGCGGCACACAGCGGGACACAGTGGGACACAGCGGGGACAAAGCGTGAGACACTGCGGGGGACAGAGCGGGAGACAGCGGGGGACACAGCGAGGACACAGCGGGACACAGCGGAGGACACAGCAAGGACACAGCGGGACACAGCGGGGGACACAGTGGGGGACACAGCGGGACACAGCGGGACACAGCGGGGGACACGGGGGACACAGCGGGACACAGCGGGGGACACAGCGGGGGAAAACAGCGGGGGACACAGCGGGACTCAGCGGGACACAGCGGGGGACACAGCGACTACATATTGGGACACAGCGGGGACACATGGAGACTCAGCGGGGGACACAGCAGTACACAGCGGGACAAAGCGGGACACAGCAGGGGACACAGAGTTGTTCACAGCGCGACACAGCGGGGGACACAGAGAGGTATACAGCGGGCCACAGCAGCGGACACAGCGGGACACAGCGGGGCACACAGTGGGACACAGCAGGGGACACAGCGGGACACAGCGGGGGAAAAAATTGGGGGACACAGCGGGTCACAGCGGGACACAGCGGGGGACACAGAGGGGGACACAGCGGGACACAGCAGGGGATACAGCTGGACACAGAGGGGGACACAGCGGGACACAGGGGGGACACAGCGGGACACAGCAGTGGACACAGCGAGGACACATTTGGACACAGCGGGGACACAGCGGGACTCAGCGGAGGACACAGCAGTACACAGCAAGACACAGCGGGACATAATAGGGGACACAGAAGGGTACACAGTGGGACAAAGCAGGGGACACAGCGGGACACAGCGGGACACAGCGGGGGACACAGCGGGGGATAGCGGAGACAGAGAGGGGACACAGCGAGACACAGCGGTGACACAGCCTGACACAACGGAGTACACAGCGGGACACAGCGGGCACAAAGCGGGGACACAGCGGGACACAGCGAGACACAGCAGGCACAGAGCGGCACACAGTGAGACACAGCGTGAAACAGCCGGGAAGACAGCGGGACACAGCGGGGGATACAGCGAGGACACAAAAGGGGACACAGCGGGGGACACTGCGGGACTCAGCGGGGAACACAGCGAGGAACCAGCCGGAAACAGCGTCAATACAGCGGGGACACAGCGTTACACAGTGTGGTACACAGCTGTGGACACAACGGGACACAGTGGGGGCACAGCGGCACACAGCGTGACACAGTGGCACACAGCGGCAACAAAGCGTGAGAAACAGCGGGGGACAGAGCGGGAGACAGCGGGGGACACAGCAAGGATACAGCAGGACACAGCGGTGACAAAGCGGGGGACACAGCGAGGACACAGCGGGACACAGCGGTGACAAAGCGGGGGACAGAGCGGGACACAGCGGGGACACAGCGGGGGACACAGCGGGACACAGCGGGACACAGCGGGGGATACAGGGGGGACACAGCGGGACACAGCAGGGGACACAGCGAGGACACATTGGTACACAGTGGGGACAGAGCGGGACTCAGTGGGGGACACAGAAGTACACAGCGGGACACAGCAGGACACAGCATGGGAAACAGAGGGGTACACAGCGGGACACAGCGGGGAACACAACGAGTACACAGCGGGACACAGCGGGGACACAGCAGTAGACACAGCGGGACATAGCGGGGACTCAGCGGGGTACAGAGCGGGGGACAAAGCGGGACACCACGGAACACAGCGGGACACAGCGGGAAACAGCCGTGACCCTACGGGGACACAGCGGGACACAGCGGGGGACACAGCGGGACACAGCGGGACAGAGCGGGGGACACAGTGGGACACAGTGGGGGACAGAGCGTTGGACACAGCGAGGCACAGCAGGGAGAAAGCTGGACACAGCGGGGTACACAGAGGTACACAACTGGGAAACAGCAGGGAAACAGCGGGACACAGCGGGACACAGCGGGGGACACAGTGGGACACAGCGGGGGACACAGCGAGGACACAGAGGGACACAGCGGAGGACATAGCAAGGACACAGCGGGACACAGCGGGACACAGCGGGGGACACAGCGGGACATAGCGGGAGAAAACAGCGGGGGACACAGCGAGACACAGCGGGGACACAGCGGGACACAGCGGAGGACACAGCAAGGACACAGCGGGACACAGCGGGGGACACAGCGGGACACAGCGGGGGACACAGCAAGGACATATGGGGACACAGCAGGGGACACAGCGGGGGACACAGGGGGACACAGTGGGACACAGCGGGGGACACAGATGGGTACACAGCGGGACACAGCAGGGGATACAGCGAGACACAGAGGGGCACACAGCGGGACACAGCGGTGGACACAGCGAGGACACATTTGGACACAGCGGGGACACAGCGGGATTCAGCAGGGGACACAGAAGTACACAGCGGGACACAGCGGGACACAGCAGGGGACACAGAGGGGTACACAGCGCGACAAAGCAGGCGATACAGCGTGACACAGCGGGTCACAGCGGGGGACACAGCGGGGGACAGCGGAGACAGAGAGGGGACACAGCGAGACACAGCGGTGACACAGCCTGACACAACGGAGTACACAGCGGGACAGAGCGGGCACAAAGCGGGGAAACAGCGGGAACACAGCGGGACACAGCAGAGACAGAGCGGGACACAGTGGGACACAGCGGGACACAGCGGGGGACACAGTGTGACACAGCAAGGGACCCATCAAGGACACAGCAGGCCACATCGGGGGACACAGCGAGGACACAGAGGGGGACACAGCGGGGGACACAGCGGGACACAGCGGGGAACACAGCGAGGATCCAGCGGGACCCAGCGAGACACAGCGTCAATACAGCAGGGACACAGCGTTACACAGGGTGGTACACAGCTGTGGACACACCGGGACACAGTGGGGGCACAGCGGCACACAGCGGGACACAGTGGGACACAGCGGGGACGAAGCATGAGACACAGCGGGAGACAGAGCTGGAGAGAGCGGGGGACACAGCGAGGACACAGCGGGGGACACAGCGGGGACACAGCGGGACACAGCGGGAAACACAGCGAGGACCCAGCGGAACACAGCGGGACACAGCTTCAATACAGCGGGGACACAGCGTTACACAGCGTGGTACACAGCTGTGGACACAACGGGACACAGCGGGATACACAGCGGGACACAGCAGGACACAGCGGGGACAAAGTGGGACACAGCGGGGGACACAGCGAGGACATAGCGGGACAGAGCGGGACACAGCGGGGGACAAAACGGGAGACAGCGGGGGACACAGAGGGGACTCAGCGGGGAATACAGCAGGGACACAGCGGGACTCAGTGGGGGACACAGCGAGGACATAGTGGGATGCAGCGGGACACAGCGTCGATACAGCGGGGACACAGCATTACACAGCATTACACTGCGGGTTACACAGCTGGGGACACAAAGGAACACAGTGGGGGACCCAGCGGGACAATGCGGGACACAGTGGGACACAGACGGGACAAAATGTGAGACACAGCAGGGGACAGAGCAGGAGACAGCGGGGGACACAGCGAGGATACAGCGGGACACAGCGGGGACACAGCGGGGACTCAGTGGGGGACACAGCGGGGGACAAAGCGGGACACCACGGAACACAGCAGGACACAGCGGGAAACAGAGGTGACCCTGCAGGGACACAGCGGGACACAGCGGGGGACACAGTGGGACACAGCGGGAGACAGCGGGGGACACAGCAGAACACAGTGGGGGACAGAGCGTGGGACACAGCGAGACACAGCGGGGACAAAGCTGGCACAGCATGGTACATACAGCAAGACACAGCGGGGCCACAGCGGGGAAACACCGGGACACTGAGGGTCACACCAGGGACACAGCAGGGACACAGCGGGACTCAGCGGGGGACACAGCAGTATACAGCAGGACACAGCGGGGACACAACAGGGACACAGCGGGGAACATAGAGGGACACAGCGGGACACAGCGGGGTACACAGCGGAACACAGAGGGGGACACAGAGGGGAAAACAGCGGGACACAGCGGGGAACACAGCGAGGACACAGCGGGAACCAGCAGGACACAGTGTCGATACAGTGGGGACATAGTGGGACAGAGCGGGGACACAGCGGGACTCAGTGGGGACACAGCAGTACACAGAGGGACACAGCGGGGGACACAG
>NW_012288462.1:0-1864 GCF_000151885.1 Dipodomys ordii
ACCAGGGGGAACACAGCGGGACTCCAGCGGGGTACACAAAGATGGCACAATGTGATACCAGTGGGTATTCATAGTGTTTCAGCGGGGTATATTTGCATTCACAGCGGGACACAGTGGGGATATAGCAGGTGACACAGAGGGGTACACTGCGGGAATATAGCATGTGATACAGTGGGATACTGTGGGGGATACTGCGGTGGTCAGCAGAGACAGAGAGGTGTCACAGCGGGTCACAGCGGTGACACATCTTGACACAACGGAGTACACAGCGGGACACAGCGTGCACAAAGCGGGGACACAGCAGGACACAGCGGGACACAGCAGGGACAGAGCGGGACACAGTGGGATACAGCGGGACACAGCGGGGGACACAGCGGGGAACACATAAAGGACAAAGCGGGCCTCATCGGGGGACACAGCGAGGACACAGCGGGGGACACAGCGGGGGACACAGCGGGTCACAGCAGGGAACACAGCGAGGACCCAGCGGGACACAGCGGGACACAGCGTCAATACAGTGGGGACACAGCGTTACACAGCGTGGTACATATCTGTGAACACAACGGGACACAGTGGGGCCTCAGCAGCACACAGCGGGACACAGTGGCACACAGCGGCATCAAAGCGTGAGAAACAGCGGGGGACAGAGCGGGAGACAGCGGGGGACACAGCGAGGACACAGCGAGGACACAGCGGTGACAAAGTGGGGGACACAGCGGGACACAGCGGGGGACACAGCGGGGGATAGCGCAGACAGAGAGGGGACACAGCGAGACAAAGCGGTGACACAGCCTGACACAACGGAGTACACAGCGGGACACAGCGTGCACAAAGCTGGGACACAGCGGGACACAGCGAGACATAGCAGGGACAGAGCGCCACACAGTGGGACACAGCGTGTCACAGTCGGGAAGACAGCGGGACACAGCGGGGGACACATCGTGGACACAGCGGGCCACATCGGGGGACACGCGGGGGACACTGCGGGGAAACAGCAGGACACAGCGGGGAACACAGCGAGGACCCAGCGGGACACAGCGGGACACAGCGTCAATACAGCGGGGACACAGCGTTACACAGTGTGGTACACAGCTGTGGACACAACGGGACACAGTGGGGGCACAGCGGGACACAGCAGGACACAGTGGGACACAGCGGGGACAAAGCGTGAGACAAAGCCGGGGACAGAGCGGGGGACACAGCGAGGACACATTGGTACACAGTGGGGACACAGCGGGACTCAGCGGGGGACACAGCAGTACACAGCAGGACACAGCGGGACACAGCATGGGAAACAGAGGGGTACACAGCGGGACACAGCGGGGAACACAGCGAGGACACAGCGGGACCCAGCGGGGACAGAGCAGTAGACACAGCGGGACATAGCGGGGACTCAGCGGGGGACAGAGCGGGGGACAAAGCGGGACACCACGGAACACAGCGGGACACAGAGATAAACAGCGGTGACTCTGCGGGGATACAGCGGGACAGAGCGGGGGACACAGCGGGACACAGCGGGGGACACAGAGGGGTACAGAGCGGGACACAGCAGGGGATACAGCGGGACACAGAGGGGGACACAGCGGGTCACAGCCGGGGACACGGGGGACAGAGCGGGACACAGCGGGGGACACAGCGGGGGACACAGCGGGACACAGCAGGACACAGCGGGGGATACAGGGGGGACAAAGCGAGACAGCGGGGACACAGCAGGACACAGCGGGGGACACAGCGGGGGACACAGCAGCACTCAGCGGGACACAGCGGCGTACACAGCGAGGACATATTGGGACACAGCGGGGACACAGGGGGACTCAGCGGGGACACAGCAGTACACAGCGGGACACAGTGGGACACAGCAGGG
>NW_012288463.1:0-17850 GCF_000151885.1 Dipodomys ordii
GGGACACAGGGGGACTCAGCGGGGACACAGCAGTACACAGCGGGACACAGTGGGACACAGCAGGGGACACAGAGGTGT
Organism: Dipodomys ordii; assembly: GCF_000151885.1. Classification (NCBI taxonomy): domain Eukaryota; kingdom Metazoa; phylum Chordata; class Mammalia; order Rodentia; family Heteromyidae; genus Dipodomys; species Dipodomys ordii. The sequence goes on from NW_012288463.1 coordinate 79, forward strand.
ACACAGCGGAACATAGCGGGGAACACAGCGAGGACACAGCGGGGGACACAGCGGGACACAGCGGGGGACACAGAGGGCTAAAGAGCGGGACACAGCAGGGGACACAGCAGGACACAGCAGGGGACACAGCGGGACGCAGCGGGAGACACAGCTGGGGACACAGCGGGACACAGCAGGGGACATGGAGGGGTACACGGAGGGACACAGCAGGGGCACAGATTGACACAGAGGGGGACACAGCGGGACACAGCAGTTACACAGGGGGAACACAGCGGGACACAGCGGGGGACACAAAGAGGACACAATGCGAAACAGCGGGGACACAGCGGGACTCAGCGGGGGACACAGCAATACACAGCGGGACACAGCAGGACACAGCAGGGGACACAGAGGGGTACACAGCGGGACAAAGCAGGGGACACAGCGGGACACAGCGGGGGACACAGCGGGGGACAGCAGAGACAGAGAGGGGACACAGCGGGACACAGCGGTGACACAGCGGGGGACACAGAGGGGTACACAGCGGGACAAAGCAGGGGACACAGCGAGACACAGCGGGTCACAGCGGGGGACACAGCGGGGGATAGTGGAGACAGAGAGGGGACACAGCGAGACACAGCAGTGACACAGCCTGACACAACGGAGTACACAGCGGGACACAGCGTGCACAAAGCGGGGACACAGCGGGACACAGCAGGGACAGAGCGGGACACAGTGGGACACAGCGGGACACAGCGGGGAACACACCGGGAGACAGCGGGGGACACATCGAGGACACAGCGGTTCAAATCGGGGGACACAGCGAGGACACAGCGGGGGACACAGTGGGGGACACAGCGGCACACAGCGGGGAACACAGCGAGGACCCAGCGGGACACAGCGTCAATACAGCAGGGACACAGCGTTACACAGCGTGGTACACAGCTGTGGAAACAACGGGACACAGTCGGGGCACAGCGGCACACAGCGGGACACAGTGGGACACAGTAGGGACAAAGTGTGAGACACAGCAGGGGACAGAGCGGGAGACAGCGGGGGACACAGCGAGGACACAGCGGGACACAGCAGAGGCTACAGCAAGAACACAACAGGACACAGCGGAAGACACAGCGGGGGACACAGCGGGACACAGCGGGACAGAGAGGGGGACACAGCGGGGGACACAGCGGGACACAGCGGGGGACACAGCGGGACACAGCGGGGGAAAACAGCGGGGGACACAGCGGGACTCATCGGGACACAGCGGGGGACACAGCGGGACACAGCAGGGAACCCAGCGGGACCCACCGGGACACAGCGGGGGAAAACAGCGGGGGACACAGCGGGACTCAGGGGGACACAGCGGGGGACACAGCGAGGACATATTGGGACACAGCGGGGACACATGGAGACTCAGCGGGGGACACAGCAGTACACAGCGGGACACAGCGGGACACAGCAGTTGACACAGAGTTGTACACAGCGTGACACAGCGGGGGACACAGAGAGTTATACAGCGGGACACAGCAGGGGACACAGCGGGACACAGAGGGGGACACAGCGGGGACACAGCGGGACACAGCGGGGGACACAGCAGTACACAGCGGGACACAGCGGGACACAGCAGGGGAAACAGTGGGGGACACAGCGGGACACAGCGGGACACAGCGGGGGACACAGGGGGGACATAGCGGGACACAGCGGGTCACAGCGGGGGACACAGCGAGGCCACATTGGGACACAGCGAGGATACAGCAGGGACACAGCGGGACTCAGCGGGGGAAACAGCAGTACACAGCGTGACACAGCGTGACACAGCGGGACACAGTGGGGACACAGCGGTGACTCAGCAGGGGACAGAGCGGGGCACAAAGTGGTACACCATGGAACACAGCGGGACACAGAGGAAAACAGCGCTGACCCTGCGGGGACACAGAGGGACACAGCGGGGGACACAGAGGGACACAGTGGGACAGAGCGGGGAACACAGCGGGACACAGTGGGTGACAGAGCGTGGGACACAGGGAGACACAGCAGGGACAAAGCTGGACACAGCGGGGTACACAGAGGTACACAGCGGGGATACAGCAGAGAAACAGCGGGACACAGCAGCACACAGTGGGGGACACAGCGGGACACAGCGGGGGACACAGCGGGGGACACAGCGGGACACAGCAGGACACAGCGGGGGATACAGGGGGACAAAGCGAGACAGCGGGGACACAGCAGGACACAGTGGGGGACACAGCGGGGGACACAGCAGCACTCAGCGGGACACAGCGGCGTACACAGCGAGGACATATTGGGACACAGCGGGGACACAGGGGGACTCAGCGGGGACACAGCAGTACACAGCGGGACACAGTGGGACACAGCAGGGGACACAGAGGTGTACACAGCGGAACATAGCGGGGAACACAGCGAGGACACAGCGGGGGACACAGCGGGACACAGCGGGGGACACAGAGGGCTAAAGAGCGGGACACAGCAGGGGACACAGCAGGACACAGCAGGGGACACAGCGGGACGCAGCGGGAGACACAGCTGGGGACACAGCGGGACACAGCAGGGGACATGGAGGGGTACACGGAGGGACACAGCAGGGGCACAGATTGACACAGAGGGGGACACAGCGGGACACAGCAGTTACACAGGGGGAACACAGCGGGACACAGCGGGGGACACAAAGAGGACACAATGCGAAACAGCGGGGACACAGCGGGACTCAGCGGGGGACACAGCAATACACAGCGGGACACAGCAGGACACAGCAGGGGACACAGAGGGGTACACAGCGGGACAAAGCAGGGGACACAGCGGGACACAGCGGGGGACACAGCGGGGGACAGCAGAGACAGAGAGGGGACACAGCGGGACACAGCGGTGACACAGCGGGGGACACAGAGGGGTACACAGCGGGACAAAGCAGGGGACACAGCGAGACACAGCGGGTCACAGCGGGGGACACAGCGGGGGATAGTGGAGACAGAGAGGGGACACAGCGAGACACAGCAGTGACACAGCCTGACACAACGGAGTACACAGCGGGACACAGCGTGCACAAAGCGGGGACACAGCAGGACACAGCGGGACACAGCAGGGACAGAGCGGGACACAGTGGGATACAGCGGGACACAGCGGGGGACACAGCGGGGAACTCATAAAGGACAAAGCGGGCCACATCGGGGGACACAGCGAGGACACAGCGGGGGACACAGCGGGGGACACAGCGGGTCACAGCAGGGAACACAGCGAGGACCCAGCGGGACACAGCGGGACACAGCGTCAATACAGTGGGGACACAGCGTTACACAGCGTGGTACATATCTGTGAACACAACGGGACACAGTGGGGCCTCAGCAGCACACAGCGGGACACAGTGGCACACAGCGGCATCAAAGCGTGAGAAACAGCGGGGGACAGAGCGGGAGACAGCGGGGGACACAGCGAGGACACAGCGAGGACACAGCGGTGACAAAGTGGGGGACACAGCGGGACACAGCGGGGGACACAGCGGGGGATAGCGCAGACAGAGAGGGGACACAGCGAGACAAAGCGGTGACACAGCCTGACACAACGGAGTACACAGCGGGACACAGCGAGCACAAAGCTGGGACACAGCGGGACACAGCGAGACACAGCAGGGACAGAGCGCCACACAGTGGGACACAGCGTGTCACAGTCGGGAAGACAGCGGGACACAGCGGGGGACACATCGAGGACACAGCGGGCCACATCGGGGGACACGTGGGGGACACTGCGGGGAAACAGCAGGACACAGCGGGGAACAGAGCGAGGACCCAGCGGGACCCAGCGGGACACAGCGTCAATACAGCGGGGACACAGCGTTACACAGTGTGGTACACAGCTGTGGACACAACGGGACACAGTGGGGGCACAGCGGGACACAGCAGGACACAGTGGGACACAGCGGGGACAAAGCGTGAGACAAAGCCGGGGACAGAGCGGGGGACACAGCGAGGACACATTGGTACACAGTGGGGACACAGCGGGACTCAGCGGGGGACACAGCAGTACACAGCAGGACACAGCGGGACACAGCATGGGAAACAGAGGGGTACACAGCGGGACACAGCGGGGAACACAGCGAGGACACAGCGGGACCCAGCGGGGACAGAGCAGTAGACACAGCGGGACATAGCGGGGACTCAGCGGGGGACAGAGCGGGGGACAAAGCGGGACACCACGAAACACAGCGGGACACAGAGATAAACAGCGGTGACTCTGCGGGGATACAGCGGGACAGAGCGGGGGACACAGCGGGACACAGCGGGGGACACAGAGGGGTACAGAGCGGGACACAGCAGGGGATACAGCGGGACACAGAGGGGGACACAGCGGGTCACAGCCGGGGACACGGGAGACAGAGCGGGACACAGCGGGGGACACAGCGGGACACAGCAGGGAACCCAGCGGGACCCACCGGGACACAGCGGGGGAAAACAGCGGGGGACACAGCGGGACTCAGGGGGACACAGCGGGGGACACAGCGAGGACATATTGGGACACAGTGGGGACACATGGAGACTCAGCGGGGGACACAGCTGTACACAGCGGGACACAGCGGGACACAGCAGTTGACACAGAGTTGTACACAGCGTGACACAGCGGGGGACACAGAGAGTTATACAGCGGGACACAGCAGGGGACACAGCGGGACACAGAGGGGGACACAGCGGGGACACAGCGGGACACAGCGGGGGACACAGCAGTACACAGCGGGACACAGCGGGACACAGCAGGGGAAACAGTGGGGGACACAGCGGGACACAGCGGGACACAACGGGGGACACAGGGGGGACATAGCGGGACACAGCGGGACACAGTGGGGGACACAGCGAGGCCACATTGGGACACAGCGAGGATACAGCAGGGACACAGCGGGACTCAGCGGGGGACACAGCAGTACACAGCGTGACACAGCGTGACACAGCAGGACACAGTGGGGACACAGCGGTGACTCAGCAGGGGACAGAGCGGGGCACAAAGTGGTACACCATGGAACACAGCGGGACACAGAGGAAAACAGCGCTGACCCTGCGGGGACACAGAGGGACACAGCGGGGGACACAGAGGGACACAGTGGGACAGAGCGGGGAACACAGCGGGACACAGTGGGGGACAGAGCGTGGGACACAGGGAGACACAGCAGGGACAAAGCTGGACACAGCGGGGTACACAGAGGTACACAGCGGGGATACAGCAGGGAAACAGCGGGACACAGCAGCACACAGCGGGGGACACAGCGGGACACAGCGGGGGACACAGCGGGGGACACAGCGGGACACAGCAGGACACAGCGGGGGATACAGGGGGGACAAAGCGAGACAGCGGGGACACAGCAGGACACAGCGGGGGACACAGCGGGGGACACAGCAGCACTCAGCGGGACACAGCGGCGTACACAGCGAGGACATATTGGGACACAGCGGGGACACAGGGGGACTCAGCGGGGACACAGCAGTACACAGCGGGACACAGTGGGACACAGCAGGGGACACAGAGGTGTACACAGCGGAACATAGCGGGGAACACAGCGAGGACACAGCGGGGGACACAGCGGGACACAGCGGGGGACACAGAGGGGTAAACAGCGGGACACAGCAGGGGACACAGCAGGACACAGCAGGGGACACAGCGGGACGCAGCGGGAGACACAGCTGGGGACACAGCGGGACACAGCAGGGGACATGGAGGGGTACACGGAGGGACACAGCAGGGGCACAGATTGACACAGAGGGGGACACAGCGGGACACAGCAGTTACACAGGGGGAACACAGCGGGACACAGCGGGGGACACAAAGAGGACACAATGCGAAACAGCGGGGACACAGCGGGACTCAGCGGGGGACACAGCAATACACAGCGGGACACAGCGGGACACAGCAGGGGACACAGAGGGGTACACAGCGGGACAAAGCAGGGGACACAGCGGGACACAGCGGGGGACACAGCGGGGGACAGCAGAGACAGAGAGGGGACACAGCGGGACACAGCGGTGACACAGCCTGACACAACGGAGTACACAGCGGGACACAGCGTGCACAAAGCGGGGACACAGCAGGACACAGCGGGACACAGCAGGGACAGAGCGGGACACAGTGGGATACAGCGGGACACAGCGGGGGACACAGCGGGGAACACATAAAGGACAAAGCGGGCCACATCGGGGGACACAGCGAGGACACAGCGGGGGACACAGCGGGGGACACAGCGGGTCACAGCAGGGAACACAGCGAGGACCCAGCGGGACACAGCGGGACACAGCGTCAATACAGTGGGGACACAGCGTTACACAGCGTGGTACATATCTGTGAACACAACGGGACACAGTGGGGCCTCAGCGGCACACAGCGGGACACAGTGGCACACAGCGGCATCAAAGCGTGAGAAACAGCGGGGGACAGAGCGGGAGACAGCGGGGGACACAGCGAGGACACAGCGAGGACACAGCGGTGACAAAGTGGGGGACACAGCGGGACACAGCGGGGGACACAGCGGGGGATAGCGCAGACAGAGAGGGGACACAGCGAGACAAAGCGGTGACACAGCCTGACACAACGGAGTACACAGCGGGACACAGCGTGCACAAAGCTGGGACACAGCGGGACACAGCGAGACACAGCAGGGACAGAGCGCCACACAGTGGGACACAGCGTGTCACAGTCGGGAAGACAGCGGGACACAGCGGGGGACACATCGAGGACACAGCGGGCCACATCGGGGGACACGCGGGGGACACTGCGGGGAAACAGCAGGACACAGCGGGGAACACAGCGAGGACCCAGCGGGACCCAGCGGGACACAGCGTCAATACAGCGGGGACACAGCGTTACACAGTGTGGTACACAGCTGTGGACACAACGGGACACAGTGGGGGCACAGCGGGACACAGCGGGACACAGTGGGACACAGCGGGGACAAAGCGTGAGACAAAGCCGGGGACAGAGCGGGGGACACAGTGAGGACACATTGGTACACAGTGGGGACACAGCGGGACTCAGCGGGGGACACAGCAGTACACAGCAGGACACAGCGGGACACAGCATGGGAAACAGAGGGGTACACAGCGGGACACAGCGGGGAACACAGCGAGGACACAGCGGGACCCAGCGGGGACAGAGCAGTAGACACAGCGGGACATAGCGGGGACTCAGCGGGGGACAGAGCGGGGGACAAAGCGGGACACCACGGAACACAGCGGGACACAGAGATAAACAGCGGTGACTCTGCGGGGATACAGCGGGACAGAGCGGGGGACACAGCGGGACACAGCGGGGGACACAGAGGGGTACAGAGCGGGACACAGCAGGGGATACAGCGGGACACAGAGGGGGACACAGCGGGTCACAGCCGGGGACACGGGAGACAGAGCGGGACACAGCGGGGGACACAGCGGGGGATAGCGCAGACAGAGAGGGGACACAGCGGGACACAGCGGGGGACACAGAGGGGTACACAGCGGGACAAAGCAGGGGACACAGCGAGACACAGCGGGTCACAGCGGGGGACACAGCGGGGGATAGTGGAGACAGAGAGGGGACACAGCGAGACACAGCAGTGACACAGCCTGACACAACGGAGTACACAGCGGGACACAGCGTGCACAAAGCGGGGACACAGCGGGACACAGCGGGACACAGCAGGGACAGAGCGGGACACAGTGGGACACAGCGGGACACAGCGGGGAACACACCGGGAGACAGCGGGGGACACATCGAGGACACAGCGGTTCAAATCGGGGGACACAGCGAGGACACAGCGGGGGACACAGTGGGGGACACAGCGGCACACAGCGGGGAACACAGCGAGGACCCAGCGGGACACAGCGGGACACAGCGTCAATACAGCAGGGACACAGCGTTACACAGCGTGGTACACAGCTGTGGAAACAACGGGACACAGTCGGGGCACAGCGGCACACAGCGGGACACAGTGGGACACAGTAGGGACAAAGTGTGAGACACAGCAGGGGACAGAGCGGGAGACAGCGGGGGACACAGCGAGGACACAGCGGGACACAGCAGAGGCTACAGCAAGAACACAACAGGACACAGCGGAAGACACAGCGGGGGACACAGCGGGACACAGCGGGACAGAGAGGGGGACACAGCGGGGGACACAGCGGGACACAGCGGGGGACACAGCGGGACACAGCGGGGGAAAACAGCGGGGGACACAGCGGGACTCATCGGGACACAGCGGGGGACACAGCGGGACACAGCAGGGAACCCAGCGGGACCCACCGGGACACAGCGGGGGAAAACAGCGGGGGACACAGCGGGACTCAGGGGGACACAGCGGGGGACACAGCGAGGACATATTGGGACACAGCGGGGACACATGGAGACTCAGCGGGGGACACAGCAGTACACAGCGGGACACAGCGGGACACAGCAGTTGACACAGAGTTGTACACAGCGTGACACAGCGGGGGACACAGAGAGTTATACAGCGGGACACAGCAGGGGACACAGCGGGACACAGAGGGGGACACAGCGGGGACACAGCGGGACACAGCGGGGGACACAGCAGTACACAGCGGGACACAGCGGGACACAGCAGGGGAAACAGTGGGGGACACAGCGGGACACAGCGGGACACAGCGGGGGACACAGGGGGGACATAGCGGGACACAGCGGGTCACAGCGGGGGACACAGCGAGGCCACATTGGGACACAGCGAGGATACAGCAGGGACACAGCGGGACTCAGCGGGGGAAACAGCAGTACACAGCGTGACACAGCGTGACACAGCGGGACACAGTGGGGACACAGCGGTGACTCAGCAGGGGACAGAGCGGGGCACAAAGTGGTACACCATGGAACACAGCGGGACACAGAGGAAAACAGCGCTGACCCTGCGGGGACACAGAGGGACACAGCGGGGGACACAGAGGGACACAGTGGGACAGAGCGGGGAACACAGCGGGACACAGTGGGGGACAGAGCGTGGGACACAGGGAGACACAGCAGGGACAAAGCTGGACACAGCGGGGTACACAGAGGTACACAGCGGGGATACAGCAGGGAAACAGCGGGACACAGCAGCACACAGCGGGGGACACAGCGGGACACAGCGGGGGACACAGCGGGGGACACAGCGGGACACAGCAGGACACAGCGGGGGATACAGGGGGGACAAAGCGAGACAGCGGGGACACAGCAGGACACAGCGGGGGACACAGCGGGGGACACAGCAGCACTCAGCGGGACACAGTGGCGTACACAGCGAGGACATATTGGGACACAGCGGGGACACAGGGGGACTCAGCGGGGACACAGCAGTACACAGCGGGACACAGTGGGACACAGCAGGGGACACAGAGGTGTACACAGTGGAACATAGCGGGGAACACAGCGAGGACACAGCGGGGGACACAGCGGGACACAGCGGGGGACACAGAGGGGTAAACAGCGGGACACAGCAGGGGACACAGCAGGACACAGCAGGGGACACAGCGGGACGCAGCGGGAGACACAGCTGGGGACACAGCGGGACACAGCAGGGGCACAGATTGACACAGAGGGGGACACAGCGGGACACAGCAGTTACACAGGGGGAACACAGCGGGACACAGCGGGGGACACAAAGAGGACACAATGCGAAACAGCGGGGACACAGCGGGACTCAGCGGGGGACACAGCAATACACAGCGGGACACAGCGGGACACAGCAGGGGACACAGAGGGGTACACAGCGGGACAAAGCAGGGGACACAGCGGGACACAGCGGGGGACACAGCGGGGGACAGCAGAGACAGAGAGGGGACACAGCGGGACACAGCGGTGACACAGCCTGACACAACGGAGTACACAGCGGGACACAGCGTGCACAAAGCGGGGACACAGCAGGACACAGCGGGACACAGCAGGGACAGAGCGGGACACAGTGGGATACAGCGGGACACAGCGGGGGACACAGCGGGAACACATAAAGGACAAAGCGGGCCACATCGGGGGACACAGCGAGGACACAGCGGGGGACACAGCGGGGGACACAGCGGGTCACAGCAGGGAACACAGCGAGGACCCAGCGGGACACAGCGGGACACAGCGTCAATACAGTGGGGACACAGCGTTACACAGCGTGGTACATATCTGTGAACACAACGGGACACAGTGGGGCCTCAGCGGCACACAGCGGGACACAGTGGCACACAGCGGCATCAAAGCGTGAGAAACAGCGGGGGACAGAGCGGGAGACAGCGGGGGACACAGCGAGGACACAGCGAGGACACAGCGGTGACAAAGTGGGGGACACAGCGGGACACAGCGGGGGACACAGCGGGGGATAGCGCAGACAGAGAGGGGACACAGCGAGACAAAGCGGTGACACAGCCTGACACAACGGAGTACACAGCGGGACACAGCGTGCACAAAGCTGGGACACAGCGGGACACAGCGAGACACAGCAGGGACAGAGCGCCACACAGTGGGACACAGCGTGTCACAGTCGGGAAGACAGCGGGACACAGCGGGGGACACATCGAGGACACAGCGGGCCACATCGGGGGACACGTGGGGGACACTGCGGGGAAACAGCAGGACACAGCGGGGAACACAGCGAGGACCCAGCGGGACCCAGCGGGACACAGCGTCAATACAGCGGGGACACAGCGTTACACAGTGTGGTACACAGCTGTGGACACAACGGGACACAGTGGGGGCACAGCGGGACACAGCAGGACACAGTGGGACACAGCGGGGACAAAGCGTGAGACAAAGCCGGGGACAGAGCGGGGGACACAGCGAGGACACATTGGTACACAGTGGGGACACAGCGGGACTCAGCGGGGGACACAGCTGTACACAGCGGGACACAGCGGGACACAGCAGTTGACACAGAGTTGTACACAGCGTGACACAGCGGGGGACACAGAGAGTTATACAGCGGGACACAGCAGGGGACACAGCGGGACACAGAGGGGGACACAGCGGGGACACAGCGGGACACAGCGGGGGACACAGCAGTACACAGCGGGACACAGCGGGACACAGCAGGGGAAACAGTGGGGGACACAGCGGGACACAGCGGGACACAGCGGGGGACACAGGGGGGACATAGCGGGACACAGCGGGTCACAGCGGGGGACACAGCGAGGCCACATTGGGACACAGCGAGGATACAGCAGGGACACAGCGGTACTCAGCGGGGGACACAGCAGTACACAGCGTGACACAGCGTGACACAGCGGGACACAGTGGGGACACAGCGGTGACTCAGCAGGGGACAGAGCGGGGCACAAAGTGGTACACCATGGAACACAGCGGGACACAGAGGAAAACAGCGCTGACCCTGCGGGGACACAGAGGGACACAGCGGGGGACACAGAGGGACACAGTGGGACAGAGCGGGGAACACAGCGGGACACAGTGGGTGACAGAGCGTGGGACACAGGGAGACACAGCAGGGACAAAGCTGGACACAGCGGGGTACACAGAGGTACACAGCGGGGATACAGCAGAGAAACAGCGGGACACAGCAGCACACAGTGGGGGACACAGCGGGACACAGCGGGGGACACAGCGGGGGACACAGCGGGACACAGCAGGACACAGCGGGGGATACAGGGGGACAAAGCGAGACAGCGGGGACACAGCAGGACACAGTGGGGGACACAGCGGGGGACACAGCAGCACTCAGCGGGACACAGCGGCGTACACAGCGAGGACATATTGGGACACAGCGGGGACACAGGGGGACTCAGCGGGGACACAGCAGTACACAGCGGGACACAGTGGGACACAGCAGGGGACACAGAGGTGTACACAGCGGAACATAGCGGGGAACACAGCGAGGACACAGCGGGGGACACAGCGGGACACAGCGGGGGACACAGAGGGGTAAACAGCGGGACACAGCAGGGGACACAGCAGGACACAGCAGGGGACACAGCGGGACGCAGCGGGAGACACAGCTGGGGACACAGCGGGACACAGCAGGGGACATGGAGGGGTACACGGAGGGACACAGCAGGGGCACAGATTGACACAGAGGGGGACACAGCGGGACACAGCGGGGGACACAAAGAGGACACAATGCGAAACAGCGGGGACACAGCGGGACTCAGCGGGGGACACAGCAATACACAGCGGGACACAGCGGGACACAGCAGGGGACACAGAGGGGTACACAGCGGGACAAAGCAGGGGACACAGCGGGACACAGCGGGGGACACAGCGGGGGACAGCAGAGACAGAGAGGGGACACAGCGGGACACAGCGGTGACACAGCCTGACACAACGGAGTACACAGCGGGACACAGCGTGCACAAAGCGGGGACACAGCAGGACACAGCGGGACACAGCAGGGACAGAGCGGGACACAGTGGGATACAGCGGGACACAGCGGGGGACACAGCGGGGAACACATAAAGGACAAAGCGGGCCACATCGGGGGACACAGCGAGGACACAGCGGGGGACACAGCGGGGGACACAGCGGGTCACAGCAGGGAACACAGCGAGGACCCAGCGGGACACAGCGGGACACAGCGTCAATACAGTGGGGACACAGCGTTACACAGCGTGGTACATATCTGTGAACACAACGGGACACAGTGGGGCCTCAGCAGCACACAGCGGGACACAGTGGCACACAGCGGCATCAAAGCGTGAGAAACAGCGGGGGACAGAGCGGGAGACAGCGGGGGACACAGCGAGGACACAGCGAGGACACAGCGGTGACAAAGTGGGGGACACAGCGGGACACAGCGGGGGACACAGCGGGGGATAGCGCAGACAGAGAGGGGACACAGCGAGACAAAGCGGTGACACAGCCTGACACAACGGAGTACACAGCGGGACACAGCGAGCACAAAGCTGGGACACAGCGGGACACAGCGAGACACAGCAGGGACAGAGCGCCACACAGTGGGACACAGCGTGTCACAGTCGGGAAGACAGCGGGACACAGCGGGGGACACATCGAGGACACAGCGGGCCACATCGGGGGACACGTGGGGGACACTGCGGGGAAACAGCAGGACACAGCGGGGAACAGAGCGAGGACCCAGCGGGACCCAGCGGGACACAGCGTCAATACAGCGGGGACACAGCGTTACACAGTGTGGTACACAGCTGTGGACACAACGGGACACAGTGGGGGCACAGCGGGACACAGCGGGACACAGTGGGACACAGCGGGGACAAAGCGTGAGACAAAGCCGGGGACAGAGCGGGGGACACAGTGAGGACACATTGGTACACAGTGGGGACACAGCGGGACTCAGCGGGGGACACAGCAGTACACAGCAGGACACAGCGGGACACAGCATGGGAAACAGAGGGGTACACAGCGGGACACAGCGGGGAACACAGCGAGGACACAGCGGGACCCAGCGGGGACAGAGCAGTAGACACAGCGGGACATAGCGGGGACTCAGCGGGGGACAGAGCGGGGGACAAAGCGGGACACCACGGAACACAGCGGGACACAGATAAACAGCGGTGACTCTGCGGGGATACAGCGGGACAGAGCGGGGGACACAGCGGGACACAGCGGGGGACACAGAGGGGTACAGAGCGGGACACAGCAGGGGATACAGCGGGACACAGAGGGGGACACAGCGGGTCACAGCCGGGGACACGGGGGACAGAGCGGGACACAGCGGGGGACACAGCGGGACACAGCAGGGAACCCAGCGGGACCCACCGGGACACAGCGGGGGAAAACAGCGGGGGACACAGCGGGACTCAGGGGGACACAGCGGGGGACACAGCGAGGACATATTGGGACACAGTGGGGACACATGGAGACTCAGCGGGGGACACAGCAGTACACAGCGGGACACAGCGGGACACAGCAGTTGACACAGAGTTGTACACAGCGTGACACAGCGGGGGACACAGAGAGTTATACAGCGGGACACAGCAGGGGACACAGCGGGACACAGAGGGGGACACAGCGGGGACACAGCGGGACACAGCGGGGGACACAGCAGTACACAGCGGGACACAGCGGGACACAGCAGGGGAAACAGTGGGGGACACAGCGGGACACAGCGGGACACAACGGGGGACACAGGGGGGACATAGCGGGACACAGCGGGACACAGTGGGGGACACAGCGAGGCCACATTGGGACACAGCGAGGATACAGCAGGGACACAGCGGGACTCAGCGGGGGACACAGCAGTACACAGCGTGACACAGCGTGACACAGCAGGACACAGTGGGGACACAGCGGTGACTCAGCAGGGGACAGAGCGGGGCACAAAGTGGTACACCATGGAACACAGCGGGACACAGAGGAAAACAGCGCTGACCCTGCGGGGACACAGAGGGACACAGCGGGGGACACAGAGGGACACAGTGGGACAGAGCGGGGAACACAGCGGGACACAGTGGGGGACAGAGCGTGGGACACAGGGAGACACAGCAGGGACAAAGCTGGACACAGCGGGGTACACAGAGGTACACAGCGGGGATACAGCAGGGAAACAGCGGGACACAGCAGCACACAGCGGGGGACACAGCGGGACACAGCGGGGGACACAGCGCGGGACACAGCGGGACACAGCAGGACACAGCGGGGGATACAGGGGGGACAAAGCGAGACAGCGGGGACACAGCAGGACACAGCGGGGGACACAGCGGGGGACACAGCAGCACTCAGCGGGACACAGCGGCGTACACAGCGAGGACATATTGGGACACAGCGGGGACACAGGGGGACTCAGCGGGGACACAGCAGTACACAGCGGGACACAGTGGGACACAGCAGGGGACACAGAGGTGTACACAGCGGAACATAGCGGGGAACACAGCGAGGACACAGCGGGGGACACAGCGGGACACAGCGGGGGACACAGAGGGGTAAACAGCGGGACACAGCAGGGGACACAGCAGGACACAGCAGGGGACACAGCGGGACGCAGCGGGAGACACAGCGGGACACAGCGGGAGACACAGCTGGGGACACAGCGGGACACAGGAGGGGACATGGAGGGGTACACGGAGGGACACAGCAGGGGACACAGATTGACACAGAGGGGGAAACAGCGGGACACAGCAGTTACACAGGGGGAACACAGCGGGACACAGCGGGGGACACAAATAGGACACAATGTGAAACAGCGGGGACACAGCGGGACTCAGTGGGGGACACAGCAATACACAGCAAGACACAGCGGGACATAGCAGGGGACACAGAAGGGTACACAGAGGGACAAAGCAGGGGACACAGCGGGACACAGGGGGGACACAGCGGGGGACAGCGGAGACAGAGAGAGGACACAGCGAGACACAGCAGTGACAGAGCCTGACACAACGGAGTACACAGCGGGACACAGCGTGCACAAAGCGGGGACACAGCAGGACACAGCGGGACACAGCAGGGACAGAGCGGGACACAGTGGGATACAGCGGGACACAGCGGGGGACACAGCGGGAACACATAAAGGACAAAGTGGGCCACATCGGGGGACACAGCGAGGACACAGCGGGGGACACAGCGGGGGACACAGCGGGTCACAGCAGGGAACACAGCGAGGACCCAGCGGGACACAGCGGGACACAGCGTCAATACAGTGGGGACACAGCGTTACACAGCGTGGTACATATCTGTGAACACAACGGGACACAGTGGGGCCTCAGCGGCACACAGCGGGACACAGGGGCACACAGCGGCATCAAAGCGTGAGAAACAGTGGGGGACAGAGCGGGAGACAGCGGGGGACACAGCGAGGACACAGCGAGGACACAGCGGTGACAAAGTGGGGGACACAGCGGGACACAGCGGGGGACACAGCGGGGGATAGCGCAGACAGAGAGGGGACACAGCGAGACAAAGCGGTGACACAGCCTGACACAACGGAGTACACAGCGGGACACAGCGTGCACAAAGCTGGGACACAGCGGGACACAGCGAGACACAGCAGGGACAGAGCGCCACACAGTGGGACACAGCGTGTCACAGTCGGGAAGACAGCGGGACACAGCGGGGGACACATCGAGGACACAGCGGGCCACATCGGGGGACACGTGGGGGACACTGCGGGGAAACAGCAGGACACAGCGGGGAACACAGCGAGGACCCAGCGGGACCCAGCGGGACACAGCGTCAATACAGCGGGGACACAGCGTTACACAGTGTGGTACACAGCTGTGGACACAACGGGACACAGTGGGGGCACAGCGGGACACAGCGGGACACAGTGGGACACAGCGGGGACAAAGCGTGAGACAAAGCCGGGGACAGAGCGGGGGACACAGCGAGGACACATTGGTACACAGTGGGGACACAGCGGGACTCAGCGGGGGACACAGCAGTACACAGCAGGACACAGCGGGACACAGCATGGGAAACAGAGGGGTACACAGCGGGACACAGCGGGGAACACAGCGAGGACACAGCGGGACCCAGCGGGGACAGAGCAGTAGACACAGCGGGACATAGCGGGGACTCAGCGGGGGACAGAGCGGGGGACAAAGCGGGACACCACGAAACACAGCGGGACACAGAGATAAACAGCGGTGACTCTGCGGGGATACAGCGGGACAGAGCGGGGGACACAGCGGGACACAGCGGGGGACACAGAGGGGTACAGAGCGGGACACAGCAGGGGATACAGCGGGACACAGAGGGGGACACAGCGGGTCACAGCCGGGGACACGGGGGACAGAGCGGGACACAGCGGGGGACACAGCGGGGGATAGCGCAGACAGAGAGGGGACACAGCGGGACACAGCGGGGGACACAGAGGGGTACACAGCGGGACAAAGCAGGGGACACAGCGAGACACAGCGGGTCACAGCGGGGAACACAGCGGGGGATAGTGGAGACAGAGAGGGGACACAGCGAGACACAGCAGTGACACAGCCTGACACAACGGAGTACACAGCGGGACACAGCGTGCACAAAGCGGGGACACAGCGGGACACAGCGGGACACAGCAGGGACAGAGCGGGACACAGTGGGACACAGCGGGACACATCGGGGAACTCACCGGGAGACAGCGGGGGACACATCGAGGACACAGCGGTTCAAATCGGGGGACACAGCGAGGACACAGCGGGGGACACAGTGGGGGACACAGCGGGACACAGCGGGGAACACAGCGAGGACCCAGCGGGACACAGCGGGACACAGCGTCAATACAGCAGGGACACAGCGTTACACAGCGTGGTACACAGCTGTGGAAACAACGGGACACAGTCGGGGCACAGCGGCACACAGCGGGACACAGTGGGACACAGTAGGGACAAAGTGTGAGACACAGCAGGGGACAGAGCGGGAGACAGCGGGGGACACAGCGAGGACACAGCGGGACACAGCAGAGGCTACAGCAAGAACACAACAGGACACAGCGGAAGACACAGCGGGGGACACAGCGGGACACAGCGGGACAGAGAGGGGGACACAGCGGGGGACACAGCGGGACACAGCGGGGGACACAGCGGGACACAGCGGGGGAAAACAGCGGGGGACACAGCGGGACTCATCGGGACACAGCGGGGGACACAGCGGGACACAGCAGGGAACCCAGCTTGACCCACCGGGACACAGCGGGGGAAAACAGCGGGGGACACAGCGGGACTCAGGGGGACACAGCGGGGGACACAGCGAGGACATATTGGGACACAGCGGGGACACATGGAGACTCAGCGGGGGACACAGCAGTACACAGCGGGACACAGCGGGACACAGCAGTTGACACAGAGTTGTACACAGCGTGACACAGCGGGGGACACAGAGAGTTATACAGCAGGACACAGCAGGGGACACAGCGGGACACAGAGGGGGACACAGCGGGGACACAGCGGGACA
>NW_012288464.1:0-2958 GCF_000151885.1 Dipodomys ordii
CACAGCGGGACACAGCAAGGGAACACAGAGTTGTACACAGCGCGACACAGCGGGGGACACAGAGAGGTATACAGCGGGACACAGCAGGGGACACAGCGGGACACAGTGGGGAACACAGCGAGGACACAGCGGGACCCAGCGGGACACAGCGTCGATACAGCGGGGACACAGTGGGACACTGCGGGGTACACAGCTGGGGACACAATGGGACACAGCAGGGGAAAGAGTGAGGACACAGTAGAACACAGCGTGGGACTGAGCGAGGACACTGCGGGACAAAGAGTGACACAGTTTGGACACAGCGGGGGATACAGCGGGACAGAACGGGACACAGTGGAGGATACAGCTGGACAAAGCGGGGGACAAAGCGGGGGACACAGCGGGACTCAGCGGGGACACAGCGGGACACCTCGGGGACACAGCGGGACACAGCGGGACACAGAGGGGTACACAGCGGGACACAGAGTGGTACACAACGGGACACAGCGGGAGACACAGCGGGACGCAGAGCGGAACACAGAGGGGTACACAGTGGGACACAGTGGGGAATACAGCGAGGACACAGCGAGAGCCAGCGGGAAACAGCGTCCATACAGCGGGGACACAGCGGGACACAGCGGGGTAAACAGCTGGGGACACAACGGGACACATCGGAGGACACAGCGAGGACCCAGCGGAACACAGAGTGGGACACAGCGAGGACACAGTGGGACACAGGGGGGACACACCGGGACACTGAGGGTCACAGCAGGGACACAGGGGGACACAGCGGGACACAGCAGGACACAGTGTGGGACACAGCTGGACACAGCTGGAGACACAGCGGGGACACAACGGGACACAGTGGGGACACAGCAGTAGACACAGCGGGACCCAGTGAGGGACAAAGCGGGACACAGCGGGGACTCACCGGGGGACACAGCGGGGGAAAACCTGGGACACCACGGTACACAGTGGGACACACCGTGACACAGCGGGGACACTGCGGGAACATAGCGGGACACAGCGGGGGACACAGCGGGGACACAGCGGGACATAGTGTGGGGCAAAGCAGGAGACAGCGGGGGACACAGCGAGGACACAGTTGGACACAGCAAGGTACACAGCAGGACACAGCGGGGGACACAGAGGGGTACACAGCGGGACACAGCGGGAAACAAAGCGAAGACACAGGGGTTGACAAAGCGGGACACCACGGGACACAGTGTGACACAGCGGACACAGCGGGGACACTGCAGGGACTCAACGGGACAAAGCGGGGGACACAGTGGGACACGGCGGGACACAGCGTGCGACACAGCGGGGGACAGCAGGGGACAGAGAGGGGACACAGCGGGACACAGCGGTGACACAGCTGGACACAGCGGGGTACACAAAGGGACACAGCGGTCACACAGCGGGGACACAGCGGGACACAGCGGGACACAGTGGAGACAGAGTGGGACACAGCGGGACACAGCGGGACACAGCGGGGTACACAGCGGGACACAACGGGGGACACAGCAGGGGACAAAGCGGAACACCACGGGACACAGTGTGACACAGCGGGACACAACGGGGACACTGAGGGGACACAGCGGGAAAAGAAGGGGACACAGTCGGACACAGCAAGGGTCACAGCAGGGGACAGCTGGGGACAGATATGGGACACAGTGGGACACAGCGGTGACACAGCTGGACACAGCGGGGTACACAGCGGGACACAACGGGCACACAGCGGGGACACAACGGGACACAGCGGGACACAGTGGGGACAGAGCGGGACACAGCAGGACACAGCGGGACACAGCTGGGTACACAGCGGGACACACGGGGGACACAGCAAGGACACAGCGGGACACAGTGGGGGACACAGTGACGACACAGCGGGACACAGTGGGGGACACAGCAGGGGACACAGCGGGACACAGCGGGGGACACAGCGTGGGACAAACGGGACACCACGGAATACAGCGGGATACAGCGGGACACAGCGGGGGAAACAGCAGGACACAGCGGGACACAGAGGGGACACAGCAGTGGACACAGCGGGGGACAGAGCGGGGGACACAGTGGGACACAACAGGGGACAAAGCGGGACTCAGTCGGGGACACAGCGGGGGACAGTGGAGACAGAGAGGGGACACAGCGGGACACAGCGGTGACACAGCTGGACACAGTGGGGTACACAGCGGGACACAGCGGGCACACAGCGGGGACACAGCGGGACACAGCAGGGACACAATGGGACACAGTGGGACAAAGCGGGAGACACAGCGGGACACAGCAGGCACACAGCGGGGACACAGAGGGACACAGCGGGGATAGAGCGGGACACAGCCGGACACAGCGCGACACAGCGGGGGACACAGTGGGACACAGTGGTGGACCCAGTGAGGACACAGCGGAACACAGCAGGGGACACAGCGAGGACACAGCGGGGGACACAGCGGGGGACACAGCGGGACCCAGCGGGGAACAGATCGAGGACACAGAGGGACACAGCGGGACACAGAGTCGATACAGCGGGGACACAGTGTTACAAGGCGTGGTACATAGCTGTGGACACAACGGGACAGAGTGGGGGCACAGCCGGACTCAGCGGGACACAGTGGGACACAGCAGGGACAAAGCGTGAGACACAGCGGGGGACAGAGACGGAGACAGCAGGGGACACAGCGAGGAAACAGCGGGACACAGCGGTGACACAGCGGGGACTCAGCGGGGGACACAGCGGGGGACACAGCAAGGACAGAGCGGGACACAGTTGGGGACACAGCAGGACATAGCGGGGGACACAGCGGGTGAAACAGCGGGACACAGCGGGACACAGCTGGGACACCACGGGACACAGTGTGACACAGTGGGACACAGCGGGACACTGCGGGGACACAGCAGGACAAAGCGGGGGACACAGCGGGACACAGTGGGACAAAGCGGGGAACACAGCGGGACACAGCGGAGACAGAGAAGGGCTGA
>NW_012288465.1:0-2366 GCF_000151885.1 Dipodomys ordii
TCCCACGCTGAGTCCCGCTGTGTCCCTGCTGTGTCCCGCTGTGTCCCACCTGTGTCCCCCGCTGTGTCCGGCTGTGTCCTGCTGTGTCCCCCACTGTGTCCCCCGCTGTGTCCCACACGTTGTCCTCGCTGTGTCCCTATGTTTCCCTCTATGTCCCCTGCTGTGTCCCGTTGTGTCCCCCGCTGTGTCCCGCTGTGTCCCCCGCTGTGTCCCGCTGTGTCCCCCACTGTGTCCAGCAGTTTCCCCTGCTGTGTCCCACTGTGTCCCCTGCTGTGTCCCCCAATGTGTCCCATTGTGTCCCCCGCTGTGTCCTGCTGTGACCATTGCTGTGTCCCTGCTGTGTCTGGCAGTGTCACCGCTGTGTCCCGCTGTGTCCCCGCTGTGTCCCTGCTGTGTCCCCACTGTTTCCCACAGTGCACCCCGCTGTGTCCAGCTGTGTCCCTGCTGTGTCCTGCTGTGTCCCCCACTGTGTCCCGATATGGCCCCGACTGTGCCCTGCTGTGTCCCGCTGTGTCCCCTGCTGTGTCCCGCAGTGTCCCCTGCTGTGTTCCTCTGTATCCCACTGTGTCACAGCTGTATCCCTCTGTGTCCTCGCTGTGTCCCGTGATATGTCCCGCTGTGTCCGTGGCTGTTTCCCACGCTGTGTCTCGCTGTTTCCCCCGCTGTATACCCCTTTGTTTGCCCTGTGTCCCCCGCTGTGTCCCCCGATGTCCCCCGCTGTGTACCCCTGGGTTCCTTACTGTGTCCCCGCTGTGTCCCACTCTGTTCCGCTGTGTCCCGTTGTGTCTTCGCTGTGTCTCCCGCAGTGTCCCGCTGTGTCTTCGCTTTGTCCCCAGCTGTGTCCCGCTGTGTCTCCCACTGTGTCCCACTGTGTCCCGCTTTGTCTCCCACTGTGTCCCACTGTGTCCCGCTTTGTCCCACTGTGTCCTCGCTGTGTCCCTGCTGTGTCCCGCTGTTTCCTCACTGTGTCCCCTGCTGTGTCCCGCTGTGTCCCCTGATGTTTCCCCCGCTGTGTCCCACTGTGTCCCCCGCTGTGTGTCCCCCGCTGTGTCCCCCCGCTGTGTCCCCCTGTGTCCCCTGCTGTGTCCCGCTTAGTCCCCTTCTGTGTCCCCGCTGTTTCCCGCTGTGTCACGCTGTGTCCTCGCTGCATCACACGCTCTGTCCCGCTGTGTCCTCACTGTGTCCCCCTCTCTGTCCCGCTGTGTCCCCCTCGGTGTCCCGCTGTGTCCCCCGCTGTCTACCCCGCTGTGTCCCCACTGTGTCCCGCTGTGTCCCGCTATGTCCCCGCTGGGTCCCGCTGGGTCCCGCTGTGTCCCGCTGTGTCCCGCTGTGTTCCCAGTGTATCGACGCTGTGTCCCGCTGGGTCCCGCTTTGTCCCCGCTGGGTCCCGCTGTGTCCCGCTGTGTCCCGCTGTGTCCCGCTATGTTCCCACTGTATCGACGCTGTGTCCCACTGGGTCCCGCTCTGTCCTCGCTGTTTTCCCCGCTGTGTCCCACTGGGTCCCCCGCTGTATTCCCCGATTTGTCCCGCAGTGTCCCCCGCGGCGTCCCCCTCTTTGTCCCCTGCAGTGTCCCGCTGTGTCCCACTGTGTCCCCAGCTGTGTAACCCACTGTGTAACGCTGTGTCCCCGCTGTATCGATGGTGTGTCCCGCTGGGTCCTGCTGGGTCCTCGCTGTGTTCCCTGTTGTGTCCCGCTGTGTCCCCCGCTGTGTCCCCCCGTGTGTCCTGCTGTGCCCCCCGCTGTGTCCCGTTGTGTTCGGCTGTGTCCCCCACTGTGTCCCTGCTGTGTCCCTGCTGTGTCCACGCTGTGTCCCGCTGTGTCCCGCTGTGTCCTCCCTGTGTCCCACGCTGTGTTCCGCTGTGTCCTCGCTGTGTCCCCTGCTGTGTCCCGTTTTGTCCCCAGCTGTGTACCCTGCTGTGTCCCGCTGTGTCCCCGCTGTATCGACGCTGTGTCCCGCTGGATCCCGCTGTGTCCTCGCTGTGTCCCCCGCTGTGTCCCGCTGTGTCCCCCGCTGTGTCCCGCTGTGTCCTCGCTCTGTCCTCCGCTGTGTCCCACTGTGTCCTCCGTTGTGACCCGCTGTGTCGCCCGCTGTGTCCTGCTGTGTCCTGCTGTGTCCCTGCTGGGACCCACTGTGTCCCACGCTGTGTTCTGCTGTGTCCTCGCTGTGTCCCCTGATGTGTCCCTTTGTGTCCCCAGCTGTGTACCCCGCTGTGTCCCGCTGTGTCCCCGCTGTATCGACGCTGTGTCCCGCTGTGTCCTCGCTGTGTTCCCTGCTGTGTCCCGTTGTTTACTCCTCTCTGTCCCCCGGTGTGTCACACTGTGTCCCTGGGTGTCTGCTTTGTCCCCTGCTGTGTCCCCCCGGTGA
>NW_012288466.1:0-15889 GCF_000151885.1 Dipodomys ordii
GTACCCGCTGTGTCCAGCTGTGTCCCCGCTGTGTCCCGCTGAGCCAGCTTTGTCCCCGCTGTGTCTGCTGTGTCCCGCTGTGTCCCACTGTGTCCCACTGTGTCCTCGCTGTGTCCCCACAGTGTCCCGCTGTGTACCCCGTAGTGTCCAGCTTTGTCCCCGCTGTGTCCCGCTGTGTCCCGCTGTGTCCTCGCTGTTTCCCCGCTGTGTCCCGCTGTGTCCCCGTTGTCGCCCGCTGTGTCCCCAATGTCCCCCGCTTTGTCCCGCTGTGTCCCCGCTGTGTCCCCTGCTGAGTTTCCGCTGTATCCTGCTGTGTCCCCTGCTGTGTCCAGCTGTGTCCCGCTGTGTCCCGCTGTGTCCCCGCTGTGTCCCCACTGTGTCCTGCTATGTCCCCCGCTGTGTCCCCGCTGTGTCCTGCTGTGTCCCGCTTTGTCC
Source organism: Dipodomys ordii (assembly GCF_000151885.1). Lineage (NCBI taxonomy): Eukaryota > Metazoa > Chordata > Mammalia > Rodentia > Heteromyidae > Dipodomys > Dipodomys ordii. Next base: position 436 of record NW_012288466.1, read on the forward strand.
CGCTTTGTCCCGCTGTGTCCCCGCTGTGTCCCCCACTCTGTCCCTCGCTGTGTCCTGATGTGTCCCCCGCTGTGTCTCGCTTTGTCCCCCGTGTCCCCTCTGTGTCCCGCTGTGTCCCCCGCTGTGTCCTGCTGAGTCCCCTGCTGTGTCAGCGCTGTGTCCCACTGTGTTCCGCTGTGTCCCGTTGTGTCCTTGCTGTGTCTCCCGCAGTGTCCCGCTGTGTCTCGCTGTGTCCCCCACTGTGTCCCGCTGTGTCCCGCTGTGTCCCCCCTGTGTCCCGCTGTGTCCTCACTGTGTCCCGCTCTATCCCCCCTGTGTCCCCCGCTGTGTCCCGGCTGTGTCCCGCTGTGTCCTCACTGTGTCCCGCTCTGTCCCCCCTGTGTCCCCGCTGTGTCCCCCTCTGTGTCCCCGCTGTGTCCCACTGTGTCCGGTTGTGTCTGCCGCTGTGTCCCTGCTGCGTCGCCGCTGTGTCCCGCTGTGACCACCTTTGTCCCTCTGTGTCCCCCCCTGAGTACCCGCTGTTTCCCCGCTGGGTCCCGCTGTGTCCCCGCTGTGTCCCGCTGTGTCCCCCGCTATGTCCCCCGCTTTGTCCCCGCAGTGTCCCCCGCTGTGTCCCTGCTGTGTCCCCGCTGTGTCCCGCTGTATCCCGCTGTGTACTGCTGTGTCCCCCGCTGAGTCCCGCTGTGTCCAGGCTGTGTCCCAATGTGTCCTCACTGTTTCCCTCGCTGTGTCCTGCTGTGTCCCCTCTGCATCTTATGTGTGTCCTCTGTGTCCCGCTGTGTCCCCCGCTGTGTCCCGTGCTGTGTCCCGCTGTGTCCCCTGCTGTGTCCAGCTTTGTCCCCGCTGTGTCTCACTGTGTCCCACGCTCTGTCCCCCACTGTGTACTGCTGGGTCCCCTGCTGTGTCCCGCGGTGTCCTCCGCTATGTCCCCCTGGGTTCCCTGCTGTGTCCCCGCTGTGTCCCACTCTGTTCCTCTGTGTCCCATTGTGTCCTCGCTGTGTCTCCCGCAGTGTCCCGCTGTGTCTTCGCTTTGTCCCCCACTGCGTCCCGCTGTGTCTCCCACTGTGTCCCACTGTGTCCCTCTTTGTCCCGCTGTGTCCTCGCTATAACCCCCGCTGTGTCCTGCTCTGTCCCTCGCTGTGTCCCGCTGTGTTCCGCTCTGTCCCCGCTGTGTCCCGCTGTGTCCCGCTGTGTCCCCCGCTTTGTCCTCGCTGCATCACACGCTCTGTCCCGCTGTGTTCTGTGATGTCCCACGCTCTGTCCCGCTGTGTCCCCCACTGTGTCTTCGCTATGTGCCCCGCTGTCTCCAGCTCTGGCCCCCCCTGTGTCCCGCTGTGTCTTCTGATTGGTCCCTGCTGTGTCCCGCTGTGTCCCGCTGTTTCCCGCTGTGTCCTCGCTGTGTCCCCCACTGTGTCCCGATGTGTCCCCTATTGTGTCCCCCACTGTGTCCCACTGTGTCCCCCGCTGTGTCCTGCAGTGTCCCCTGCTGTGTTCCTCTGTATCCCACTGTGTCCCTGCTGTATCCCGCTGTGTCCCCGCTGTGTCCCCCGATGTGTCCCGCTGTGTCCCAGGCTGTGTCCCCTGCTGTGTCCCGCTTTGTCCGCCTTGTGTCCCCCGCTGTCTTCCGCGGTGTCCTCCGCTGTGTCCCCCTGGGTTCCCTGCTGTGTCCCTGCTGTGTCCCACTCTGTTCCTCTGTGTCCCATTTTGTCCTCGCTGAGTCTCCCGCAGTGTCCCGCTGTGTCCTCGCTGTGTCCCCCGCTGTGTCCCGCTCTGTCCCTCGCTGTGTCCCGCTGTGTCCAGCTGTGTCCCCGCTGTGTCCCGCTGTGTCCCGCTGTGTCCCGCTGTGTCCCCCGCTGTGTCCTCGCTGCATCACATGCTCTGTCACGCTGTGTCCTCACTGTGTCCCCCGCTCTGTCCACCTGTGTTCCCCTCTGTGTCCCGCTGTGTCCCCCACTGTGTAACCCACTGTGTCCCCACTGTGTCCTGCTTTGTCCCCGCTGGGTCCCGCTGTGTCCCGCTGTGTCCGCCTGTGTCCCGCTATGTTCCCACTGTATCGACACTGTGTCCCGCTGGGTCCCGCTCTGTCCTCGATGTGTTCCCCGCTGTGTCCAACTGGGTCCCCCACTGTATTCCCCGCTTTGTCCCGCAGTGTCCCCCGCTGTGTCCCCCTCTGTGTCTCCTGCTGTGTACCGCTGTGTCCCTCTGTGTCCCCCTGTGTCCAGCTGTGTCCCCGCTGTGTCCCGCTCTGTCCCCTGCATTGTCCCCCACTGTGTCCCGCTGTGCCCCCCGCTGTGTCCCGCTGTGTCCCTACAGGGTCACCGCTGTTTTCCGCTGTGTCCCACTGTGTTCCATGGTGTCCTGCTATGTCTCCCACTGTGTCCCACTGTGTCCCCAGCTGTGTAACCCACTGTGTAACGCTGTGTCCCCGCTGTATCGATGGTGTGTCCCGCTGGGTCCTGCTGGGTCCTCGCTGTGTTCCCTGTTGTGTCCCGCTGTGTCCCCCGCTGTGTCCCCCCATGTGTCCTGCTGTGCCCCCCGCTGTGTCCCGTTGTGTTCGGCTGTGTCCCCCGCTGTGTCCCTGCTGTGTCCCTGCTGTGTCCACGCTGTGTCCCGCTGTGTCCCGCTGTGTCCTCCCTGTGTCCCACGCTGTGTTCCGCTGTGTCCTCGCTGTGTCCCCTGCTGTGTCCCGTTTTGTCCCCAGCTGTGTACCCCGCTGTGTCCCGCTGTGTCCCCGCTGTATCGACGCTGTGTCCCGCTGGGTACCGCTGTGACCCCGCTGTGTCCCCCGCTCTGTCCGTCGCTGTGTCCCGATGTGTCCCCCACTGTGTCCCGCTTTGTCCCCCCTGTGTCCCCCTCTGTGTCCGGCTGTGTCCCCCGCTGTGTCCTGCTGAGTCCCCTGCTGTGTCAGCGCTGTGTCCCACTGTGTTCCGCTGTGTCCCATTGTGTCCTCGCTGTGTCTCCCGCAGTGTCCCGCTGTGTCTCGCTGTGTCCCCCACCCACTGTGTCCCGCTGTGTCCCCCCTGTGTCCCGCTGTGTCCGCACTGGATCCCGCTCTGAGCCCACTGTGTCCCCCGCTGTGACCCGGCTGTGTCTCGCTGTGTCCTCACTGTGTCCCCTGCGGTCTCCTGCTTTTTCTCCCACTGTGTCGCTCTGTGTCCAGCTGTGTCCCGCTGTGTTCCACTGTGCCCCGCTGTGTCCTCGCTGTGTCTCCCGCAGTGTCCCGCTGTGTCCTCGCTGTGTCCCGCTATGACCCGCTGTGTACCCTGCTGTGTCCAACTGTGTCCCCATTGCGTACCCCAATGTGTCCAGCTGTGTCCCCCGCTGTGTCCACTGTGTCCCCCGCTGTGTCCCGCTGTGTCACGCTATGTCCCGCTCTGTCCCCGCTTTGTCCCGCTGTGTACCGCTGTGTCCCCGTTGCCCCAGCTGTGTCACGCTGTGTCACGCTGTTTTCCCAGCTGTGTCCCGATGTTTCCTCCACTATGTCCTGCGCTGTTTCTCGCTGTGTCCACCGCTGTGTCCCGCTGTGTCCTGCTGTTTCCCGCTGTGTACCCCGCTGTGTCCAGCTGTGTCCCCGCTGTGTCCCGCTGGGCCAGCTGTGTCCTCGCTGTGTATCCTGCTGTGTCCTGCTGTGTCCCCCTCTGTGTCCTACTGTGTCCTACTGTGTCGCGCTGTTTCCCACTGTGTCCCGCTGTGTCCCGCTGTGTCCTGATGTGTACCCCGCTGTGTCCCGTTGTGTCCCATTGTATCCCCGCTGTGTCCCGCTGCGTCCCGCTATGTCCCCGCTGTGTCCAGCTGTGTACCCCGCTGTGTCCCGTTGTGTCCCATTGTATCCCCGCTGTGTCCCCGCTGTTTCCCTGCTGTGGCCCGCAGTGTCCCCGCTGTGTACCACTGTGTCCCGCTGTGTCCCCGCTGTGTCCCCCGCTGTGTCCCTCGCTGTGTCCCTCGCTGTGTCCCGCTTTGTCCCCCCTGTGTCCTGCTGGGTCCCCTGCTGTGTCTCCGCTGTGTCCCACTGTGTTCCACTGTGTCCCGTTGTGTCCTCGCTGGGTCTCCCGCAGTGTCCCGCTGTGTCTCACTGTGTCCCGTTGTGTCCTAGCTGTGTCCCCGCTGTGTCCTGCTGTGTACCCCGCTGTGTCCAGCTGTGTGCCCGCTGTGTCCCGCTGGGCCAGCTGTGTCCCGCTGTGTCCTGCTGTGTCCCGCTGTGTCCCACTGTGTCCCACTGTGTCCTCGCTGTGTCCCCACAGTGTCCCGCTGTGTACCCCTTAGTGTCCAGCTTTGTCCCCGCTGTGTCCCGCTGTGTCCCGCTGTGTCCTCGCTGTTTCCCCGCTGTGTCCCGCTGTGTCCCCGTTGTCGCCCGCTGTGTCCCCAATGTCCCCCGCTTTGTCCCGCTGTGTCCCCGCTGTGTCCCCTGCTGAGTTTCCGCTGTATCCTGCTGTGTCCCCTGCTGTGTCCAGCTGTGTCCCGCTGTGTCCCGCTGTGTCCCCGCTGTGTCCCCACTGTGTCCTGCTATGTCCCCCGCTGTGTCCCCGCTGTGTCCTGCTGTGTCCCGCTGTGTCCCGCTTTGTCCCGCTGTGTCCCCGCTGTGTCCCCCACTCTGTCCCTCGCTGTGTCCTGATGTGTCCCCCGCTGTGTCCCGCTTTGTCCCCCCTGTGTCCCCTCTGTGTCCGGCTGTGTCCCCCGCTGTGTCCTGCTGAGTCCCCTGCTGTGTCCCCACTGTGTCCCACTGTGTCCCGCTGTGTCCCCGTTGTCGCCCGCTGTGTCCCCAATGTCCCCCGCTTTGTCCCGCTGTGTCCCCGCTGTGTCCCCTGCTGAGTTTCCGCTGTATCCTGCTGTGTCCCCCGCTGTGTCCAGCTGTGTCCCGCTGTGTCCTGCTGTGTCTAGCTGTGTCCCCGCTGTGTCCCGCTGTGTCCCGCTGTGTCCCCCGCTGTGTCCTCGCTGCATCACATGCTCTGTCACGCTGTGTCCTCACTGTGTCCCCCGCTCTGTCCACCTGTGTTCCCCTCTGTGTCCCGCTGTGTCCCCCACTGTGTAACCCTCTGTGTCCCCACTGTGTCCTGCTTTGTCCCCGCTGGGTCCCGCTGTGTCCTGCTGTGTCCGCCTGTGTCCCGCTATGTTCCCACTGTATCGACACTGTGTCCCGCTGGGTCCCGCTCTGTCCTCGATGTGTTCCCCGCTGTGTCCAACTGGGTCCCCCACTGTATTCCCCGCTTTGTCCCGCAGTGTCCCCCGCTGTGTCCCCCTCTGTGTCTCCTGCTGTGTACCGCTGTGTCCCTCTGTGTCCCCCTGTGTCCAGCTGTGTCCCCGCTGTGTCCCGCTCTGTCCCCTGCATTGTCCCCCACTGTGTCCCGCTGTGCCCCCCGCTGTGTCCCGCTGTGTCCCTACAGGGTCACCGCTGTTTTCCGCTGTGTCCCACTGTGTTCCATGGTGTCCTGCTATGTCTCCCACTGTGTCCCACTGTGTCCCCAGCTGTGTAACCCACTGTGTAACGCTGTGTCCCCGCTGTATCGATGGTGTGTCCCGCTGGGTCCTGCTGGGTCCTCGCTGTGTTCCCTGTTGTGTCCCGCTGTGTCCCCCGCTGTGTCCCCCCGTGTGTCCTGCTGTGCCCCCCGCTGTGTCCCGTTGTGTTCGGCTGTGTCCCCCGCTGTGTCCCTGCTGTGTCCCTGCTGTGTCCACGCTGTGTCCCGCTGTGTCCTCCCTGTGTCCCACGCTGTGTTCCGCTGTGTCCTCGCTGTGTCCCCTGCTGTGTCCCGTTTTGTCCCCAGCTGTGTACCCCGCTGTGTCCCGCTGTGTCCCCGCTGTATCGACGCTGTGTCCCGCTGGGTACCGCTGTGACCTCGCTGTGTCCCCCGCTGTGTCCCGCTGTGTCTACTGCTGTGTTCCTGCTGTGTCCCGCTGTGTCCCGCTGTCTCCCGCTGTGTCCTCGCTGTGTCCCACGCTGTGTTCCTCTGTGTGCTTGCTTTGTCCCCTGATGTGTACCTTTGTGTCCCCAGCTGTGTACCCCACTGTGTCCCGCTGTGTCCCCGCTGTGTCCCGCTGTGTCCTCGCTGTGTCCCCCACTGTGTCCTGCTGTGTTCCCCGCTGTGTCCCACTGTGTATCCTTCTGTGTCCCCCTCTGTGTCCCGCTGTGTCCCCCGCTGTGTCCCGCTGTGTCCCGCTGTGTCCCTCTGTGTACTGCTGTGTCCCACGCTGAGTCCCGCTGTGTCCCTGCTGTGTCCCGCTGTGTCCCACCTGTGTCCCCCGCTGTGTCCGGCTGTGTCCTGCTGTGTCCCCCACTGTGTCCCCCGCTGTGTCCCACACGTTGTCCTCGCTGTGTCCCTATGTTTCCCTCTATGTCCCCTGCTGTGTCCCGTTGTGTCCCCCGCTGTGTCCCGCTGTGTCCCCCGCTGTGTCCCGCTGTGTCCCCCGCTGTGTCCAGCTGTTTCCCCTGCTGTGTCCCACTGTGTCCCCTGCTGTGTCCCCCAATGTGTCCCATTGTGTCCCCCGCTGTGTCCTGCTGTGTCTGGCAGTGTCACCGCTGTGTCCCGCTGTGTCCCCGCTGTGTCCCTGCTGTGTCCCCACTGTTTCCCACAGTGCACCCCGCTGTGTCCAGCTGTGTCCCTGCTGTGTCCTGCTGTGTCCCCCACTGTGTCCCGATATGGCCCCGACTGTGCCCCGCTGTGTCCCGCTGTGTCCCCTGCTGTGTCCCGCAGTGTCCCCTGCTGTGTTCCTCTGTATCCCACTGTGTCACAGCTGTATCCCTCTGTGTCCTCACTGTGTCCCGCGATATGTCCCGCTGTGTCTGTGGCTGTTTCCCACGCTGTGTCTCGTTGTTTCCCCCGCTGTATACCCCTTTATTTGCCCTGTGTCCCCCGCTGTGTCCCCCGATGTCCCCCGCTGTGTACCCCTGGGTTCCTTACTGTGTCCCCGCTGTGTCCCACTCTGTTCCGCTGTGTCCCGTTGTGTCTTCGCTGTGTCTCCCGCAGTGTCCTGCTGTGTCTTCGCTTTGTCCCCAGCTGTGTCCCGCTGTGTCTCCCACTGTGTCCCACTGTGTCCCGCTTTGTCCCACTGTGTCCTCGCTGTGTCGCCGCTGTGTCCTCGCTGAGTCCCTGCTGTGTCCCTCTGTTTCCTCACTGTGTCCCCTGCTGTGTCCCGCTGTGTCCCCTTCTGTGTCCCCGCTGTTTCCCGCTGTGTCACGCTGTGTCCTCGCTGCATCACACGCTCTGTCCCGCTGTGTCCTCACTGTGTCCCCCGCTCTGTCCCGCTGTGTCCCCCTCGGTGTCCCGCTGTGTCCCCCGCTGTCTACCCCGCTGTGTCCCCACTGTGTCCCGCTGTGTCCTGCTATGTCCCCGCTGGGTCCCGCTGGGTCCCGCTGTGTCCCGCTGTGTCCCGCTATGTTCCCAGTGTATCGACGCTGTGTCCCGCTGGGTCCCGCTTTGTCCCCGCTGGGTCCCGCTGTGTCCCGCTGTGTCCCGCTGTGTCCCGCTATGTTCCCACTGTATCGACGCTGTGTCCCACTGGGTCCCGCTCTGTCCTCGCTGTTTTCCCCGCTGTGTTCCACTGGGTCCCCCGCTGTATTCCCCGATTTGTCCCGCAGTGTCCCCCGCGGCGTCCCCCTCTGTGTCCCCTGCAGTGTCCCGCTGTGTCCCACTGTGTCCCCAGCTGTGTAACCCACTGTGTAACGCTGTGTCCCCGCTGTATCGATGGTGTGTCCCGCTGGGTCCTGCTGGGTCCTCGCTGTGTTCCCTGTTGTGTCCCGCTGTGTCCCCCGCTGTGTCCCCCCGTGTGTCCTGCTGTGCCCCCCGCTGTGTCCCGATGTGTTCGGCTGTGTCCTCCGCTGTCTACCCCGCTGTGTCCCCACTGTGTCCTGCTGTGTCCCGCTATGTCCCCGCTGTGTCCCGCTGTGTCCCGCTGTGTCCCGCTGTGTCCCGCTATGTTCCCAGTGTATCTACGCTGTGTCCCGCTGGGTCCCGCTTTGTCCCCGCTGGGTCCCGCTGTGTCCCGCTGTGTCCCGCTGTGTCCCGCTATGTTCCCACTGTATCGATGCTGTGTCCCACTGGGTCCCGCTCTGTCCTCGCTGTTTTCCCCGCTGTGTCCCACTGGGTCCCCCGCTGTATTCCACGATTTGTCCCACAGTGTCCACCGCGGCGTCCCCCTCTGTGTCCCCTGCAGTGTCCCGCTGTGTCCCTCTGTGTCCCCCTGTGTCCAGCTGTGTCCCCGCTGTGTCCCGCTCTGTCCCCTGCATTGTCCCCCACTGTGTCCCGCTGTGCCCCCCGCTGTGTCCCGCTGTGTCCCCGCTGTATCGACGCTGTGTCCCCCTGGGTCCCGTTGTGTCCTTGCTGTGTTCCTTTCTGTGTCCCCCTGTGTCCCCCTCTCTGTCTCCCGCTGTGTCCGGCTGTGGCCCCAGCTGTGTCCCGCTGTGTCCCGTTGTGTCCACCGCTTTTTCCCGGTTTGTCCCCGCAGTGTCCCCGCTGTGTCCCCCTGTGAACCACTGTGTCTGGTTGTGTCCCGATTTGTCCCCCGCTTTTTCCCCCGCTGAGTCCCCTCTGTTTCCCCGCTGTGTCCCGCTGTGTCATCGCTGTGTCCCCCGCTGTGTCCCGCTGTGTCCCCGCTGTGTCCCGCTGTGTCCCCCGCTGTGTCCCCCGCTGTGTCCCCGCTGTGTCCTGCTGTGTCCTGTTGTGTCCCCTGCTGTGTCCCCGCTGTGTCCTGTTATGTCCCTCTGTGTCCTCGCTGTATCCCCCGCTCTGTCCCGCTGTGTCCTCACTGTGTCCTCCGCTGTGTCCCGCTGTCTCTCGCTGTGTCCCCACTGTGTGGCCACTTTCTCCTGCTGTGGACACCGCTGTGTCCAGCTGTGTCCCCGCTCTGTCCCCCTGTGTCCCTCTCTCTGTCCCCCGCTGTGTCCGGCTGTGGCCCCCACTGTGTCCCACTGTGTCCCGTTGTGTCCACCGCTTTGTCCTGGTTTGTCCCCGCAGTGTCCCTGCTGTGTCCCGCTGTGAACCACTGTGTCCGGTGGTGTCCCGATTTGTCCCCCGCTTTTTCCCCCGCTGAGTCCCCTCTGTTTCCCCGCTATGTCCCGCTGTGTCCTCACTGTGTCCGCCGCTGTCTCCCGCTGTGTCCCGCTGTGTCCCCCGCTGTGTCACCCACTGTGTCCCCCGCTGTATCCCGCTGTGTCCCGCTGTATCCCCTGCTGTGTCCCCGCTGTGTCCTGGTATGTCCCGCTGTGGCCCTCTGTGTCCTCGCTGTGTCCTCCGCTCTGTCCCTCTGTGTCCTCACTGTGTCCCCCGCTGTGTCCCGCTGTCTCCCGCTGTGTCCCCGCTGTGTCGCCACTTTCTTCTGCTGTGGACCCCGCTGTGTCTAGCTGTGTTCCCCCTCTGTCCCCCTGTTTCCCCCTCTCTGTCCCCCGCTGTGTCCGGCTGTGGCCCCAGCTGTGTCCCCGCTGCGACCCGCTGTGAACCAATGTGTCCGGTTGTGTCCCGATTTGTCCCCCGCTGTGTCCCCCGCTGAGTCCCCTCTGTTTCCCTGCTGTGTCCCTATGTGTCCTCGCTGTGTTCCCGGCTGTCTCCCGCATTGTCCCCCACTGTGTCCTGCTGTGTCCCGCTGTGTCCTCGCTGTGTCCCCTGCTGTGTCCAGCTGTGTCCCCGCTGTGTCCCCTGCTGTGTCCCGCTGTGGCCACTGTGTCCCCTGCTGTGTCACACTGTGTCCCCGCAGTGTCCCCGCTGTGTCCTGCTGTGTCTCGCTGTGTCCCGTGGTGTCTCGCTTTGTCCCCCGCTGTGTCCCCCAGTGAGTCCCCACTGTGTCCCCGCTGTGTCCCTCTGTGTCCCCCGCTGTATCCCGCTGTGTCCCCCGTAGTGTCCCGCTGTGTCTACTGCTGTGTCTCTGCTGTGTCCCACTGTTTCCCGATGTGTCCCGCTGTGTCCTCGCTGTGTCCCATGCTGTGTCCCGCTGTGTCCCCGCTGTATCGACGCTGTGTCCCGCTGTGTCCTCGCTGTGTTCCCCGCTGTGTCCCGCTGTGTCCCGCTGTGTACTGCTGTGTCCCAAGCTGTGTTCCGCTGTGTGCTTGCTGTGTCCCCCTATGTGTCCCTTTGTGTCCCTAGCTGTGTACCCCACTTTGTCCCGCTGTGTCCCCGCTGTATCGACGCTGTGTTCCGCTGTGTCCCTGCTGTGACCCACTGTGTCCCTCTGTGTCCCCGCTGTGTCCCCGCTGTGTCCCGCTGTGTCCTCGCTGTGTCCCCCGCTGTGTCCCGCTGTGTCCTCGCTGTGTCCCCGCAGGGTCACCGCTGTTTCCCGCTGTGTTCTGTGGTGTCCCGCTATGTCCCTCGCTATGTCCCCCACTGAGTCCCCGCTGTATCTTCGCTGTGTCCCCCCCTGTGTCCTCGCTGTGTGCCCCGCTGTCTCCCGCTCTGTCCCCCGCTGTGTCCCGCTGTGTCCTCACTGTGTCCCCCTTTGTGTCCCGCTATGTCCCCCCGCTGTGTCCGACTATGTCCCGCTCTGTCCCGCTCTGTCCCCGGTGAGTCCCGCTGTGTCCCCGCTGTATCCCGCTGTGTCATTGCTGTGTCCCCCGCTGTGTCCCGCTTTGTCCCCCCTGTGTCCGCCGCTGTGTCCCGCTGTATACCCCGCTGTGTCAAGCTGTGTCCCCAGCTGTGTCCCTGCTGTGTCCCGCTGTGTTCCGCTGTGTCCCACTGTGTTCCGCTGTGTCCCGTTGTGTACTCGCTGTGTCTAACGCAGTGTCCCGCTGTGTCCCCCACTGTGTCCCGCTGTGTCCCGCTCTGTACCCGCTGTTTCCCGCTGTGTCCCGCTGTGTACCGCTCTGTCCCCCGCTCTGTCCCCCACTGTGTCCCTGTTGTGTCTCGCTGTGTCCCCTGCTGAGTCCCCGCTGGGTCCCAGCTGTGTCCCGCTGTGTCCCGCTGTGTCCCGCTGTGTCCCGCTGTGTCCCGCTGTGTCCCTTTGTGTCCCAAGATATGTACCCCGCTTTGTCCCGCTGTGTCCTCATTGTATCGACGCTGTGTCCCGCTGGGTCCCGCTGGGTCCTCGCTGTGTTCCCCGTTGTGTCCCGCTGTGTAACCCTCTGTGTCCTCCTCTGTGTCCTCGCTGTATCCCCTACTGTGTCCCGTTGTGTCCCCAGCTCTGTACCCTGCTGTTCCCGCTGTGTCCCCGCTGTATCGACGCTTTGTCCCACTGTGTCCCGCTGTGTCCTCGCTGTGTCCCCCGCTGTGTCCCCCATGTCCCCCGCTGTGTCCCGCTGTGTCTACTGCTTTGTCCCTGCTGTGTCCCGCTGTGTCCCGCTGTGTCCCCCACTGTGTTCCGCTGTGTTCCACTTTGTCCCCTGCTGTGTCCCTGCTGTGTCCCCGCTGTGTCCAGCTGTGTCCCTCTGTGTCCAGCTGTGTCCCGCTGTGTCCCCTGCTGAGTCCTGCTGTGTCCCCGCTGTGTCCCGCTGTGTCCTTGCTGTGTCACCTGCTGTGTACCGCTTTCTCCCCCCTGTGTCCGACGCTGTGTCCCGCTGTATTCCCCGCTGTGTCCCGCTGTGTCCCCAGCTGTGTCCCCACTGTGTCCCGCGCGTTGTCCTCGCTGTGTCCCTCTGTTTCCCTCTGTGTCCCCCGCTGTGTCCCGTTGTGTCCCCTGCTGTGTACCCTGCTGTGTCCAGCTGTGTACCACGCTGTGTCCCGCTGTTTCCCCCGCTGTGTCCAGCTGTGTCCCCGCTGTGTCCCGCTGTGTCCCCTGCTGTGTCCCCCGCTGTGTCCGGCTGTGTCCCCCGCTGTGTCCAACTGTGACCCATGCTGTGTTCCTGCTGTGTCCAGCTGTGTCCCCGCTCTGTCCCGCTGTGTCCTCACTGTGTCCCCCGTTGTGTCCCGCTGTGTCCCCCGCTGTTTCCGACTGTGTCACGCTGTGTCCCGCTCTGTCCCCGATGTGTCCCGCTTTGTCCCGATGTGTCCCCTGCTGTGTCCCCCGCTGTGTCCCGCGGTGTCCCCCGCAGTGTCCCGCTGTGTCCCCCGCTCTCTCCCGCTCTGTCCCCCGCTGTGTCTCAAGCTTTGTCCCCACTGTGTCCCACTGTGTCCCGCTGTGTCCTCCCTGTGTCCCCGCTGTGTCCCCGCTGTGTCCCCGCTGTGTCCCGCTGTGTACCCCGCTGTGTCCAGCTGTGTTCCCGCTGTGTCCCGCTGTGTCCTCCACTGTGTCCCGATGTGTTCCCTGCTGTGTCCCGTGCTGTGTCCCGCTGTGTCCCCCGCTGTGTCCCCCGCTGTGTTCCGCTGTGTCCCCCGCTGTGTCCCCCGTTGTGTCCTGCTGTGTCCCTTGCTGTGTCCGACTGTGCCACGCTGTGTCCCGCTCTGTCCCCGATGTGTCCTGCTGTGTCCCTCTGTGTCCGCGCTGTGTCCTGCAGTGTCCCCTGCTCTGTCCCCCGCTTTTTCCGGCTGTATCCCCTACTGTGTCCAGCTTTGTCCCCCGTTTTCTCCCGCTCTGTGCTTCTGCAGTGTCCCCGCTTTGTCCCGCTGTGTCCCCATGTGTCTTCGCTGTGTCCCACGCTGTGTTCCGCTGTGTCCTCGCTGTGTCCCCGATGTGTCCCTTTGTGTCCCCAGCTGTGTACCCCGCTGTGTCCCGCTGTGTCCCCGCTGTATCGACGCTGTGTCCCGCTGGGTCCCACTGTGTCCTCGCTGTGTTCCCCGTTGTGTCCCGTTGTGTAACACTCTGTGTCCCCCTCCGTGTCCCGCTGTGTCCCCCGCTGTGTTCCGCTGTGTCCCGCTGTGTACTGCTCTGTCCTCCGCTGAGTCCCGCTGTGTCCCCGCTGTGTCCCGCTGTGTCCCGCTGTGTCCCCCGCTGTGTCCCGCTTTGTCTACTGCTGTGTCCCTACTGTGTCCTGCTGTGTTCCGCTGTGTCCTGCTGTGTCCCCGCTGTATCGACGCTGTGTCCCCTTGGGCCCGCTGTGTCCGGCTGTGTCCTGCGGTGTCCCCCGCTGTGTCCCCCGCTGTGTCCCGCTGTTTCCCCCGCTATTTCCCGCTGTGTCCTCTCTGTGTCCCCCGCTGGGCCCTGCTGTGTCCCCTGCTGTGTCCTGCTTTGTCTACTGCTGGGTCCCTGCTGTGTCCCGCTGTGTTCCGCTGTGTCCTGCTGTGTTCCCCGCTGTGTCCCACTGTGTCCTCGCTGTGTTCCCCGCTGTGTCCCGCTGTGTCCCCCTCTGTGTCCCCCTCTGTGTCCCACTGTGTCCCCCGCAGTGTCCCACTTTGTCCCGCTGTGTACTGCTGTGTCCCGCTGTGTACCCTGCTGTGTCCCGCTATGTTCCCGCAGTGTCCCCCTTTGTCCCGCTGTGTCCCGCTGTGTCCCCGCTGTGTCCCCGCTGTGTTATGGTGTGTACCCCGCTGTGTCCAGCTGTGTCCCAGCTCTGTCCCGCTGTGTCCACCACTGTGTCCCGCTGTGTCCCCTGCTGTGTCCCCCGCTGTGTCCCGCTATGTCCCCCACTGTGTCCCGCTGTGTCTCCAACTGTCTCCTGCTCTGTCCCCCGCTGTGTCTCAAGCTTTGTCCCCTCTGTGTCTCGCTGTGTCCCGCTGTGTCGCCCCTGTGTCCCGTTGTGTCCCCAGCTGTGTACCTCGCTGTGTCCCGCTGTGTCCCCTCTGTACGGACGCTGTGTCCCGCTGTGTCCTTGCTGTGTTTCCCGCTGCGTCCCGCTGTGTCCCCCACTGTTTCCCACTGTGTTCCGCTTTGTCCCCTGCTGTGTCCCTGCTCTGTCCCCGCTGTGTCCAATTGAGTCCCGCTGTGTCCCCGCTGTGTCCCGCTGTGTTTTCTGGGCATGCACTCTACTACTTGAAGCATACCCCTCTGTGTACCCCGCTGTGTCCCACTGTGTACCACGCTGTGTCCCGCTGTGTCCCCCGCTGTGTCCTGCTGTGTCCCCCGCAGTGTCCAGCGTTGTCCCCGCTGTGTCCCGCTGTGTCCCCTGATGTGTTCCCCGCTGTGTCCGGATGTGTCCCCCGCTGTGTCCCGCTGTGACCAATGCTGTGTCCACGCTGTGTCAGGCTGTGTCCCCGATGTGTCCCGCTGTGTCCCATCTGTGTCCCCGCTGTGTCCCCGCTGTGTCACCACTGTGTCCCGCTGTGTACCTCGCTGAGTCCAGCTATGTCCCTGCTCTGTCCCGCTGTGTCCTCACTGTGTCCCCCGTTGTGTCCCGCTGTGTCCCTCTGTGTCCCCGCTGTGTCCCGCTGTGTTCCGCTGTGTCCCCGCTGTGTCCCCGCTGTGTCACAGTGTGTACCCCGCTGTGTCCAGCTGTGTCCCCGCTCTGTCCCGCTGTGTCCCGATGTGTCCCCCGCTGTCTCCCGCTCTGTCCCCCGCTGTGTCTCAAGCTTTGTGCCCGCTGTGTCCCGCTGTGTCCCCCCTGTGTCCCGTTGTGTCCCCAGCTGTGTACCTCACTGTATCCCGCTGTGTCCCCGCTGTACCGACGCTGTGTCCCGCTTTGCCCTTGCTGTGTTCCCTGCTGTGTGCCGTTGTGTCCCCCACTATGTCCCGCTGTTTTCCGCTTTGTCCCCCGCTGTGTCCCCCACTGTGTCCCCCTGTGTCCCGCTTTGTCCTCGCTGTGTCCCCCGCTGTGTCCGACTGTGCCACGCTGTGACCCCCTCTGTCCCCGATGTGTCCCGCTGTGTCCCGCTGTGTCTCCGCTGAGTCCTGCAGTGTCCCACGCTCTGTCCCGCTCTTTGCTTCCACAGTGACCCTGCTTTGTCCTGCTGTGTCCCACTGTGTCCCGTGGTGTCCCGCTTTGTCCCCCGCTGTGTCCCCCGCTGAGTCCGATCTGTGTCCTTTCTGTGTTCCGCTGTGTCCCCGCCATGTCCCCTCTGTGTCCCTGCTACGTCCCGCTGTGTCCTCGCTTTGTCCCCCGCTGTCTACCGCTTGTCCCCCGCTTGTCGCGCTGTGTCACGCTGTGTCCTCGCTGTGTCCCCCGCAGTGTCCTGCTGTGTCCCCGCTGTGTCCACGCAATGTCACCGCTGTGTCCAGCTGTGTACTGCTCTGTCCCGTGGTGGCCCGCTGTGTCCAGCTGTGTCCCCTCTGTGTCCCCTTGTGTCCCCAGCTCTGTACCTCGCTGTGTTCTGCTGTGTCCCCGCTGTACCGATGCTGTGTCCCGCTGTGTCCTCACTGTGTTCCCCGCTGTGTCCCACAGTGTCCCCCGCTGTGCCCTCGCTCTGTCCCGCTGTGTCCCCCACTTTGTCCCGCTGTGTTCCGCTTTGTCCCTCACTGTGTCCCGCTGTGTTCTGCTTTTTCCCCCGCTGTGTCCCTGCTGTGTCCCCGCTGTGTCCAGCTATGTCCCGCTGTGTCCTGCTGTGTCACTCTCTGTCCCCTGCTGAGTCCCGCTGTGTCCTCGCTGTGTCCCCTCCTGTGTCCCGCTGTGTCCCCCGCTGTGTCCTGCTGTGTCTCCGCAGGGTCACCGCTGTTTCCCGCTGTGTCCCGCTGTGTTCCGTGGTGTCCCGCTATGTCCCCCACTGTGTCCCTTTGTGTCCCCAGCTGTGTATCA
>NW_012288467.1:0-1911 GCF_000151885.1 Dipodomys ordii
GTCCCGCTGTGTCCTGCTGTGTCACACTATGTCCTCCACAGAGTCCCGCTATGTCCCCCACTGTGTCCCACTGTGTCCTCGCTGTGTCCCCTGCTGTGTCCCGCTGTGTACCCCGCTGTTTCCCGCTGTGTCCCGCTGTGTCCCTGCTGTGACCCGCTGTGTTCCGCTGTGTCCCCGCTGTGTCCCGCTGTGCACCCCGTCTGTCCAGCTTTTTCCCCGCTGTGTCTCGCTGTGTCCCACGCTCTGTTCCCCACTGTGTTCCGCTGTGTCCCCCGCTGTGTCCCGCTGTGTCCCCAGCTGTGTCCCGCTGTGTCTCCGCAGGGTCACCGCTGTTTCCCGCTGTGTCCCGCTGTGTTTCGTGGTGTCCCGCTAGGTCTCCCACTGTGTCCCTTTGTGTCCCCAGCTGTGTAACCCGCTGTGTAACGCTGTGTCCCCGCAGTATCGACGGTGTGTCACGCTGTGTATCCGCAGGGTCACCGCTGTGTCCCGCGGTGTCCCGCTGTGTAAACTGCTGTGTCCCTGCTTTGTCCCACTTTGTCCCGCTGTGTCCCGCTGTGTCCTGCTGTGTCCTCGCTGTGTCCCATGCTGTGTTCCGCTGTGTCCTCGCTGTGTCCTCCGATGTGTCCCTTTATGTCCCCAGCTGTGTAACCCGCTGTGTAATGCTGTGTCCCCGCTATATCCACTCTGTGTCCCACTGGGTCCCGCAGTGTCCTCGCTGTGTTACCCATTGTGTCCCACTCTGTAACACTCTGTGTCCCCCTCTGTGTCCCGCTGTGTCCCCCTCTGTGTTCTGCTGTGTCCCGCTGTATAATGCTGTGTCCCCCGCAGAGTCCCGCTGTGTCCCCGCTGTGTCCCATTGTGTCCTGCTGTGTCCCCCGCTGTGTCCCCCTTTGTCTACTGCTGTGTACCTACTGTGTCCCGCTGTGTTCCGCTGTGTCCCACTTTGTCCCGCTGTGTTCCCCGCTGTGTCCCACTGTGTACCCTTCTGTGTCCCCCTCTGTTTCCCGCTGTGTCCCCCGCTGTGTCCCGCTGTGTCCCGCTGTGTCCCTCTGTGTACTGCTGTGTCCCACGCTGACTCCCGCTGTGTCCCCCGCTGTGTCCCGCTGTGTCCCACCTGTGTCCCCCGCTGTGTCCGGCTGTGTCCTGCTGTGTCCCCCACTGTGTCCCCCGCTGTGTCCCACACGTTGTCCTGCTGTGTCCCTATGTTTCCCTCTATGTCCCCTGCTGTGTCCCGTTGTGTCCCCCGCTGTGTCCCGCTGTGTCCCCCGCTGTGTCCCGCTGTGTCCCCCGCTGTGTCCAGCAGTTTCCCCTGCTGTGTCCCACTGTGTCCCCTGCTGTGTCCCCCAATGTGTCCCATTGTGTCCCCCGCTGTGTCCTGCTGTGACCATTGCTGTGTCCCTGCTGTGTCTGGCAGTGTCACCGCTGTGTCCCGCTGTGTCCTTGCTGTGTCCCACTCTGTACCCCTCTGTGTCCCCCTCTGTGTCCCACTGTGTCCCCCGCTGTGTCCCGCTTTGTCCCGCTGTGTACTGCTGTGTCCTCACTGAGTCCCCTGTTGTGTCCCCCTGTGTCCCACTGTGTCCCTGCTGTGTCCCACTGTGTGCCGCTCTGTCCTCGCTGTGCTCCCCGCTGTGTCCCGCTGTGTCCCCCGCTGTGTTTCCCGCTGGGTCCCCTCTGGGTACCCACTTTGTACCCCGCTGTGTCCAGCTTTTGTCCCCGCTGTGTCTCGCTGTGTTCCACGCTCTGTCCCCCTCTGTGTTCCGCTGTGTCCCCCGCTGTGTCCCGCTGTGTCCCCACTGTGTCCCGCTGTGTCCCCGCAGGGTCTCCGCTGTTTCCCGCTGGGTCCCCCTGTGTCCAGCTGTTTCCCCACGCTGTGTCCATGCTGTGTCCCACGCTGTGTCACCAGCTGTGTTC
>NW_012288468.1:0-2748 GCF_000151885.1 Dipodomys ordii
CGCTTTGTCCACACTGTGTCCCACTGTGTCCCGCTGGGTCCAGCTGTGTCCTCGCTGTGTTCCCCGTTGTGTCCCGCTGTGTCCCCCGCTGTGTCCTGCTGTGTCCCCCCCTGTGTCCCTATGTGTCCCCAGCTGTGTACCTCGCTGTGTCCCGCTGTGTCCCAGCTGTACCGATGCTATGTCCCGCTGTGTCCTTGCTGTGTTTCCCGCTGTGTCCCTGCTATGTCCCGCTGTGTCCTTGCTGTGTCACCTCCTGTGTCCCTCTTTGTCCTCCCTGTGTACGCCTCTGTGTCCCGCTGTATTACCCACTGTATCCCGCTGTGTCCCCAGCTGTGTTCCTGCTGTGTCCACCGCGTTGTCCTCGCTATGTCCCTCTGTTTCCCTCTGTATACCCCGCTGTGTCCCGTTGTGCCCCCGCTGTGTACCCCACTGTGTCCCGCTGTGTACCACGCTGTGTCCCGCTGTGTCCCCCGCTGTGTCCCTCTGTGTCCCCCGCAGTATCCAGCTGTGTCCTCGCTGTGTCCCGCTGTGTCCCCTGCTGTGTCCCCCGCTGTGTCCCGCTGTGTCCCACGCTGTGTCCCGCTGTGACCATTGCTGTGTCCCCGCTGTGTCCGGCTCTGTCCCCGATGTGTCCGGCTGTGTCCCTGCAATTTCCCCGCTGTGTCCCGCTGTGTACCCCTCTGTGTCCAGCTGTGTCCCCGCTCTATCCCGCTCTGTCCTCACTGTGTCCCCTGTTGTGTCCCGCTGTGTCCCCCGCTGTTTCCGACTTTGTCACGCTGTGTCCCGCTCTGTCCCCGATGTGTCGCACTGTGTCCCGATGTGTCCCCTGCTGTGTCCCGCTGTGTCCCCCGCTGTCTCCCGCTCTGTCCCCCGCTGTGTCTCAAGCTTTGTCCCTGCTGTGTCCCGCTGTGTCCTCCCTGTGTCCTCGCTGTGTCCCCGATGTGTCCCCGCTGTGTCCCGCTGTGTACCCCACTGTGTCCAGCTGTGTTCCCGCTGTGTCCCGCTGTGTCCCCCACTGTGTCCCAATGTGTCCCCAGCTGTGTACCTCGCTGTGTTTCCGGCTGTGTCCCCCGCTGTGTTTCCCGCTGTGTCCCGCTGTGTCTCCCACTGTGTCCCGCTGTGTTTCGCTTTGTCCCCTGCTGTGTCCCTGCTGTGTCCCCACTGTGTCCAGCTGTGTCCTGCTGTGTCCCGCTGTGTCCCCCGCTGAGTCCCGCTGTGTCCCTGCTTTGTCCAGCTGTGTCCTTGCTGTGTCACCTGCTGTGTCCCGCATTGTCCCCCCTGTGTCTGCCGCTGTGTCCCGCTGTATTCCCCGCTGTGTCCCGCTGTGTCCCCAGCTGTGTTCCTGCTGTGTCCCCTGCGTTGACCTCGATGTGTCCCTCTGTTTCCCTCTGTTTCCCCAGCTGTGTCCCATTGTGTCCCCCGCTGTGTACCCAGCTATGTCCCGCTGTGTACCACGCTGTGTCCCGCTGTGTCCCCCGCTGTGTCCCCCGCAGTGTCCAGCTCTGTCCCCGCTGTGTCCCCGATGTGTCCCCGCTGTGTCCAGCTGTGTCCCGCTGTGTCCCCCGCTGAGTCCCTCTGTGTCCCCACTGTGTCCCCACTGTACCGACGCTGTGTCCCGCTGTGTCCTTGCTGTGTTCCCCGCTGTGTCCAGCTGTGTCCCCCGCTCTGTCCCCCGCTCTGTCCCGCTGTGTCCCCACTGTGTCCTGCTGTGTTCCGCTTTGTCCTCCACTGTGTCCCGCTGTGTTCTGCTTTGTCCCCGCTGTGTCCCTGCAGTGTCCCCGCTGTGTCCAGCTGTGTCCCGCTGTATCCTGCTGTGTCATGCTGTGTACCCCGCTGTGTTCGCTGTGTCCTCGCTGTGTCCCGGGGTGTCCCGCTGTGTCCCGCTGTGTCCCGGTGTGTCCCGCTTTGTCCCCCCTTCTGTCCCCCAGTGAGTCCCCACTGTGTCCCTGCTGTGTCCCGCTGTGTCCTCCCTGTGTCCTCCGCTGTGTCCCGCTGTGTCCCTCGCTGTGTCCCGCTGTGTCGTCGCTTTGTTCCCCGCTGTGTCCCACTGTGTACCCCTCTGTGTCCCCCTCTGTGTCCCGCTGTGTCCCCCGCTGTGTCCCCCGCTGTGTCCCCGCTGTGTCACGGTGTGTACCCCGCTGTGTCCAGCTGTGTCCCCGCTCTGTCCCGCTGGGTCCACCACTGTGTCCCGCTGTCTCCCCTGCTGTGTCCCGCTGTGTCCCCCGCTTTCTCCCGCTGTGTCCCCCGCTGTGTCTCATGCTTTGTGCCCGCTGTGTCCCACTGTGTCCCGCTGTGTCCCCCGCTTTCTCCCGCTGTGTCCCCCACTGTGTCTCATGCTTTGTGCCCGCTGTGTCCCACTGTCTCCCGCTATGTCACGCTGTGTCCCCCACTGTGTCCCTTTGTGTCCCCAGCTGTGTAACTCACTGTGTAACGATGTGTCCCGGCTGTATCGACGCTGTGTCCCGCTGGGTCCCGCTGGGTCCTTGCTGTGTTCCCTGTTGTGTCCCGCTGTCCCCCGCTGTGTCTCATGCTTTGTGCCCGCTGTGTCCCGTTGTGTTCGGCTGTGTACCCCGCTGTGTCCCTGCTCTGTCACCGCTGTGTCCCGCTGTGTCCCGCTGTGTCCTCGCTGTGTCCCATGCTGTGTTCCACTGTGTCCACACAGTGTCCCATGCTGTGTCCCATTGTGTCCCCAGCTGTGTACCCCGCTGTGTCCCGCTGTGTCCCCGCTGTATCGACGCTGAGTCCCGC
>NW_012288469.1:0-1412 GCF_000151885.1 Dipodomys ordii
TCAGTCATTTGTACATCCTGCAGGTTTCTCAAAAGTGTCCACCTTCTTCACCTAGCTGTCATCATCTGAATCCTGGCTACCTTCACCTTACCTGTCACTTTAATGATTATTATAAGCTTTCATGGAGTGGTGCTTTTCTTCAATTTTTCCCTACCTGAGACCTTATCCAGAATTCAAATATGATTATCATCCCCCACACACACACATACACACACACACACACACACACACACACACACACACACACACACACACACACTCTCTCTCTCTCTCTCCTTAGAAGAATGTCCAGCATCTTCATCATGGCATATAAACTCTTTAATCTATGGGCACTAACCATGTGGATCTCATGCCTTAGGCCCTGATGACTGACTACTATTGTCATTGTAAAGATGGACCACATTCCTCACATTCAAACCACTGTATAGGTTACTTACAAGGCATAACTTGAAGAAACCTCTAAAGGAAGTAGAGATAATCTTTGGAAAACTCATAACTTTCTTTAAACTCTTTTTTAAAACATTCTCTTTTGAAAGAATTTTAGTCTTACATGGAAACATTTACAAACAAGACCACACTAAAGCTACCAGCACAATTATGTTTATTGCAGCATTATTTACCATAGCTGAGATATGGAACCAACCCAGATGCCCCTCAATAGATGAATGGATCAAGAAAATGTGGTATATATACACGATGGAATTCTATGGTTCCATCAGAAAGAATGACATTGCCCCATTTGTTAGGAAATGGAAAGATTTGGAAAAAATTATATTAAGTGAAGTAAGCCAGGCCCAAAGAAACATAGGTCCCATGCTTTCCCTTATTTGCAATATCTAGTATAGGTATGAGTCAAGCAGAAAAGGTCAGATAAGGTGATGTTAGGAAAATGAACCCTAAGATATGTATTTAAATGTTTTTTTTTCTTTCATGCATTTGTTTCTAATGCATTTATAAGATTATTTCTTTGTTGCTTTGTATGCCCCCCCTACAGTATAACCCCTGCTTTCACTATATTTGATGTCGGTATAATTTGTGGAGGGGAAGGGGAAAAACAAGTCGTTTAAATAAGGATATAGGTGGACCCGTTGCAACAATGAGAAGTACAAGTTGTCATGTTGAAAACAAACTTTACAACTTTGGTGGAGGGGGAGGATTGGGTGGGGGGACGGGGAGGGAGGTTGGGAGGGGAGGGAAAGGGGAAACAAAGGAGGAGGCTACAATGCTTGATAAGAAATGTACTCATTATCTTACCCATGTAATTGTAACCCCTCTGTACAGTATGTTCACAATAAAAAATAAATAAATTTTTTTTAAAAAAGGAAAGTTCTCAGCAGTGATAGGACATTGAAATCATACCACCAGAAGGCACTGATGTCATTTGGATTTAACTAGTAAGTATTTGCCATTCT
>NW_012288470.1:0-1018 GCF_000151885.1 Dipodomys ordii
TCAGCCCCCATGACCAATAAAAAAAAAATTGCTGCTCTACCCAGTCGAACCATACTTTCACTTTTGGCTTTTTGGCAGTTAATTAGAGATAAGAATCTCATGAATTTTTCTTTTTCTTTTTTTTGGTCGGTCATGGGGCTTGAACTCTGGCCCTGGGCACTGACCACTTGAACTACAGTGCCACTTCCAGTTTTCTGGTGGTTTATTGGAGATAGGAGTCTCGCCGTCTTTCCTGCCTGGGCTGGCTTTGAACCGGGATCCTCAGATCTAAGCCTCCTGGGTAGCTAGGATTACAGGCTTCAGCCACCAGTGCCTGGCTTCTCATGAATTTTTCTTTTTTTTTTTTTGTCGGTCGTGGGGCTTGAACTCTGGGCCTGGGTGCTGTCCCTCAGCTCTTCAGCTCAAGGCAAGCGCTCTACCTCTTGAGCTACAGCGCCACTTCCGGTTTTCTGGTGGTTTATTGGAGATAGGAGTCTCACGGTCTCTCCTGCCCGGGCTGGCTTTGAACCGCTATCCTCAGATCTCAGCCTCCTGAGTAGCTAGGATTACAGGCGTGAGCCACCAGCGCCCGGCTTCTTTTTTTTTTTCTCATGGATTTTTCTACCTGGGCTGAATTGAAACCATGATCTTTAGATCTCAGCCTCATAAGTAGACAGTGAGCCATTTATTATTTTTATTTTTGTGTTGGTCCTAGAACTTGAATTCAGGCCTGAGTGTAGTCAATGAGCTTCTTCTGGGTTTGATTCCTCAGTACCACAAACAGAAAAAGCCAGAAGTGGGGCTGTGGTACAAGTGGTAGAACACTAGCCTTGACCACAGAGAGGCTCAGGAATGAGCCCAGGCCCTGAATTCAAGCCCAGGAATGGCCAAAAAAAAAAGTATTTGATAATACAACAAAACTTAAGGGAAAAAAAACACAAACATTAGTGAGCTGGGTGCCGGTAGCTAGCTCACGCCTATAATCCTAGCTACTCAGGAGGCTGAGATCTGAGGATCACAGTTCAAAGCCAGCCCGAGC
>NW_012288471.1:0-2463 GCF_000151885.1 Dipodomys ordii
TCATCCCCCGCTTTATCTTGCTTTGTCCCGCAGTGTAACACTGTGTCCCGTGGTGTCACACTTTGTCCCACGCTGTGTCCCCAGCTGCGTCCCCTCTGTGTCGCCGCTGTGTCCCTCTCTGTCCTCGCTGTGTCCCCCACTGTGTCCCGCTTTGTCTGCCGCTGTGTTCCGCTGTGTCCAGCTGTGTCCTCGCTGTGTCCCCCACTGTGTCCCGTTGTGTCCATAGCTGTGTACCACGCTGTGTAACGCTGTGTGCCCGCTGTATCGATGCTATGTCCCGCTGGGTCCCTCTGCGTCCTCGCTGTGTTCCCCGCTGTGTCCCGCTGTGTCCCCCGCTGTGTCCCCCGCTGTGTCCTCGCTGTGTCCCCCGCTATGTCCCGCTGTGTCCTCGCTCTGTCCCCCGCTGTGTCCCTCTGTGTCCCCCGCTGTGTCCCGCTGTGTCCCGCTCTGTCCCTGCTGTGTCCCGCTGTGTCCCCCTGTGTCCCCCTCTGTGTCCCGCTATGTTCCCGCAGTTTCCCCGCTGCGTCCAGCTGTGTCCCACTGTGTCCCGTGGTGTCCCAGTTTGTCCTTCGCTGTGTCCCCAGGTGAGACCCCGCTGTGTCCCGCTGTGTCCCCCACTGGGTCCCGCTGTGTCCCCGCAGGGTCACCGCTGTTTCCCGCTGTGACCCGCTGTGTTCCGTGGTGTCCCGCTTTGTCCCCCGCTGTGTCCCCCGCTGAGTCCCCGCTGTGTCCCCCGCTTTGTCCCGCTGTGTCCCCGCAGTATCCCCGCTGTGTCCCGCTGTGTCACACTGTGTCCCGTGGTGTCTTGCTTTGTTCCCCGCTGTGTCCCCCGCTGAGTCCCCTCTGTGTGGCCTTTGTGTCCCGCTGTGTCCCGCTGTGTTCCCCTCTTTGTCCCGCTGTGTCCCCTCAGTGTCCCCGCTGTGTCCCGCTGTGTCACACTGTGTCCCTTGGTGTCCGGCTTTGTCCCCCGCTGTGTCCCTCGCTGAGTCCCTGCTGTGTCCCCGCTGTGTCCCGCTGTGTCCTCGCTGTGTCCCCCGCTGTCTCCCACTCTGTCCCCTGCTGTGTCTCACGCTTTGTCCCCGCAGTGTCCCACTGTGTCCCGCTGTGTCCCGCTGTGCCCCCACTGTGTTCTGTTGTGTCCACAGCTGTGTACCACGCTGTGTAACGCTGTATCTCCGCTGTTTCGACGTTGTGTCCCGCTGGGTCCCGCTCTGTCCCTGCTGTGTCCCGCTGTATAACCCCTCGGTCTCCGTTGTCCCCCGCTGTGTCCCCCGCTGTGTCCTCCACATGAGTCCCCTCTGTGTTGCCTCTGTGTCCCGCTGTGTTCCCGGTGTGTCCCGCTGTGTCCCGCTGTGTACTGCTGTGTCCCCCGCTGATTTCCGCTGTGTCCCCGCTGTGTCCCAATCTGTCCTGCCTGTGTCACGCTCTGTCCCCCCTGTGTCCCGCTGTGTCCCGCTGTGTCCCCACTGTGTGCCCGCTGTCTCCTGCTGTGTACCCTGCTGTGTCCAGCTGTGTCCCAGCTTTGTCCCCGCTGTGTCACGATGTGTCCCTTCTCTGTCCCCTGCTGTCCCCCTCTGTGTCCCCCGCTGTGTCCCGCAGTGTCCCCCGCTTTGTCCCGCTGTGTCCCTGCAGTGTCCCCGTTGTGTCCTGCTGTGTCACACTGTGTCCCCTGGTGTCCCGCATTGTCCCCCGCTGTCTCCTGCTTTGTCTCACGCTGTGTCCCGCTGTGACCCGCTGTGTCCTTGCTGTGTCCCCCGCTGTGTCCCGCTGTGTTCCCGCTGTGTCCCCCGCTGTGTCCCGCTGTGTCCCGCTGTGTACCCCGCCGTGTCCCGCTATGTTCCCGCAGTGTCCCCGCTGTGTCACGCTGTGTCCCACTGTGTCCCGTAGTGTCCCAGTTTGTCCCCCGCTGTGTCACTCGGTTAGTCCCCACTGTGTCCCGCTGTGTCCCCCACTGGGTCCCGCTGTGTCTACTGCTGTTTCCCCGCTTTGTCCCGCTGTGTCCTCGCTGTGTCCCACGCTGTGTTCCGCTGGGTCCTTGCTGTATCCCCTGATGTGTCCCGTTGTGTCCCCAGCTGTGTACCCCGCTGTGCCCCGCTGTGTCCCCACTGTATCGACGCTGTGTCCCGCTGTGTCCCGCTGTGTCCTCGCTGTGTTCCCTGCTGTGTCCCGCTGTGTCCCCCTCTGTGTCCCCCTCTGTGTCCCGCTGTGTCCCCCACTGTGTCCCGCTGTGTCTCGCTGTGTCCCCGTTGTGTCCCGCTGAGTCCCCGCTGTGTCCCTCACTGTGTCCCGCTGTGTCCCGCTGTGTCCCGCTGTGTCCCTCGATGTGTCCCCCGCTGTGTCCTCGCTGTGTCCCCCGCTGTGTCCCGCTGTGTCCTCGCTGTGTTCCATGCTGTGTCCCGCTGTGTACCCCTCTGTGTCCCACTCTGTGTCCCGCTGTGTCCCCTGCTGTGTCCCGCTGGGTGA
>NW_012288472.1:0-3109 GCF_000151885.1 Dipodomys ordii
TCTCCTCCTTGTCCCCGCTGTGTTCCGCTGTGTCCCGTGGTGTCCCGCTTTGTCCCCCGCTGTGTCCCCCGCTGAGTCCCCTCTGTGTCCCCGCTGTGTCCCGCTCTGTCCTCCCTGTGTCCCCGGCTGTGTCCCGCTGTGTCCCCTGCTGTGTCCTGCTCTGTCTACTGCTTTGTTCCTGCTGTGTCCCGCTGTGGCCCACTCTGTCCCTGCTGTATCGACGCTGTGTCCCGCTGGGTCCCGCTGTGTCCTCGCTGTGTCCACCGCTGTGTACCGCTCTGTCCACCGCTGTGTCCCGCTGTGTCCCCCGCTCTGTCCCCCTTTGTCTACCGCTGTGTCCCTCTGTTTCCCCCGCTGTGTCCCGCTGTGTCCTCGCTGTGTCCCCCTCTGTCTCCCGCTCTGTCCCACGCTGTGTCTCACGCTTTGTCCCTGATGTGTCCCACTGTGTTCCGCTGTGTCCCGCTGTGACCGCACTGTGTCCCGTTGTGTCCACAGCTGTGTACCACGCTGTGTAACGCTGTGTCCCCGCTGTATCGACGCTGTGTCCCTCTGTGTCCCGCAGTGTCCCCCGCTGTGTCCCCCGCTGTGTCCTCGCTGTGTTCCCCACTGTGTCCCGCATTGTCCCCCGCTGTGTCCCCCGCTGTTTCCTCGCTGTGTCCCCCACTGTGTCCCGCTGTGTCCTCGCTGGGACCTCCGCTGTGTCCCGCTGTGTCCCCCGCTGTGTCCCGCTGTGTCCCGCTGTGTCCCGCTCTGTCCCGCTCTGTCCCTGCTGTGTCCCGCTGTGTACTGCTGTGTCCTCGCTGTGTCTCCCGCTGTCTCCCGCTTTGTCCCCCGCTGTCTCCCGCTCTGTCCCCCACTCTGTCTCACACTTTGTCCCCGCTGTGTCCCTCTGTGTCCCGCTGTGTCCCGCTGTGCCCCCACTGTGTCCCGTTGTGTCTACAGCTGTGTACCACGCTGTGTCCTGCTGTGTTCCGTTGTGTCCTGCTTTGTCCCCCGCTCTGTCCCCCGCTGAGTGCCCGCTGTGTCACCGCTGTGTCCCGCTGTGTCCTCGCTGTGTCCCCCGCTGTGTCCCGCTCTGTCCCCCGCTATGTCCCGCTCTGTCCCTGCTGTTTCCCGCTGTGTCCTCCCTGTTTCCCCCACTGTGTCCCGCTCTGTCCCCCTCTATGTCCCGCTCTGTCCCCGCTGTGTCCCCCTGTGTCCTCCCTCTGTCCCTCGCTGTGTTCCGCACTGTCCTCCGCTGTGTCCCTCTGTGTCCCGCTGTGTCCCCCGCTGTATCGACGCTGTGTCCTGCTGGGTCCCGCTGGGTCATCGCTGTGTGCCCCGCTGTGTCCCGCTGTGTCCCCCACTGTGTCCCCCGCTGTGTCCCGCAGTGTCCTGCACTGTGTCCCCGCTCTGTCCCCCACTGTGTCCTGCTGTGTCCTTGCTGTGTCCCACTGTGTGTGGCTGTGTCCGCCGCTGTGTTCCGCTGTGTCTCCGATGTATCGACGCTGTGTCTCGCAGGGTCCCGCTGTGTCCTCGCTGTGTTCCCCGCTGTGTCCCGCTGTGTCCCCCACTGGGTCCCGCTGTGTCTACTGCTGTTTCCCCGCTTTGTCCCGCTGTGTCCTCGCTGTGTCCCACGCTGTGTTCCGCTGGGTCCTTGCAGTGTCCCCTGATGTGTCCCGTTGTGTACCCAGCTGTGTACCCCGCTGTGTCCCGCTGTGTCCCCGCTGTATCGACGCTGTGTCCCGCGTTGTCCCGCTGTGTCCTCGCTGTGTTCCCTGCTGTGTCCCACTGTGTACCCCTCTGTGTCCCACTCTGTGTCCCGCTGTGTCCCCCGCTATGTCTCGCTGGGTCCCGCTGTGTCTCCCGCTGTGTCCCTGCTGTGTCCCCGCTGTGTCACGCTGTGTACTGCTGTGTCCCGTTGAGTCCCGCTGTGTCCTTCTCGGTCCCGCTGTGTCCCCGCTATATCGACGCTGTGTCCCGCTGTGTCCCGCTGTGTCCTCGCTATGTCCCTCGCTGTGTCCCACTATGTTCCTGCATTGTCCACGCTGTGTCCCGCTGAGTCTCGCTGTGTCCCCGCTGTGTCCCGCTGTGTTCCCGCTGTGTCCCTCGCTGTGTCCCGCTGTGTCCCCGGCTGTGTCCCGCTGTGTTCCCGCAGTGTCCCCGCTCTGTCCCGCTGTGTCCTGCTGTGTTCCGTTGTGTCCCGCTTTGTCCCCTGCTGTGTCCCCCGCTGTGTCCCCGCGGTTTCCCCGCTGTGTCCCGCTGTGTCATCCCTGTGTCCTCCGCTGTGTCCCGCTCTGTCCCCCGCTATGTCCCGCTCTGTCCCCTCTGTGTCCAGATGTGTCCTCCTTGTGTCCCTCGCTGTGTTCCGCACTGTCCTCCGCTGTGTCCCTCTGTGTCCCGCTGTGTCCCCCGCTGTATCGACGCTGTGTCCTGCTGGGTCCCGCGGGGTCCTCGCTGTGTTACCCGCTGTGTCCCGCAGTGTCCCAGGCTGTGTCCCCGCTCTGTCCCCCGCTGTGTCCCGCAGTGTCCTTGCTGTGTCCCACTGTGTCCGGCTGTGTCCGATGCTGTGTCCCTGCTGTGTCCCCGCTGTGTCCCGCTGTGACCACCTTTGTCCCTCTGTGTCCCCCCCTGAGTCCCTGCTGTTTTCCCGCTGGGTCCCGTTCTGTCCCCGCTGTGTCCCGCTCTGTCCCCGCTATGTCCCCTGCTTTGTCCCCGCTGTGTCCCGCTGTGTCCCCGATGTATCAACGCTGTGTCCTGCTGGGTCCCGCTGTGTCCTCGCTATGTTCCTCACTGTGTCCCGCTGTGTACCCTTCTGTGTCCCCCTCTGTGTCCCGCTGTGTCCCCCGCTGTGTCCCTGCTGTGTCCCCGCTGTGTTCCGCTGTGTACTGCTGTGTCCCCGCTGAGTCCAGCTTTGTGCCCGCTCTGTCCCGCTGTGTCCCCGCTGTATCGACACTGTGCCCTGCTGTGTCCTCGCTATGTCCCCTGCTGTGTCCCTGCTGTGTGCCCCGCTGCGTCCCGCTGTGTCCCGCTGTGTTCACCGCTGTGTCACGCTATGTTCCCGCATTGTCCACGCTGCGTCCCACTGTGTCTCGCTGTGTCCCCGCTGTGTCCCGCTGTGTCCTCGCTG
>NW_012288473.1:0-6517 GCF_000151885.1 Dipodomys ordii
TGTCCCACTCTTTGTCCCCGCTGTGTCCCACTGGGTTCCGCTGTGTCCCGCTGTGCCCCGAGTGTGTCCCGTTGTGTCCACATCTGTGTACCACGCTGTGTAACACTGTGTCCCCGCTGTATTGACATTGTGTCCCTCTGTGTCCTGCTGTGTCCTCGCTGTGTCCCCCGCTGTGTCCCTCTGTGTCCCCTGCTGTGTCTCCCTCTGTGTCCTCGCTGTGTCCCCTGCTGTGTCCCGCTGTGTCCTCGCTGGGTTCCCCGCTGTGTCCCGCTGTGTCCCCCGCTGTGTCCCGGTGTGTACCGCTGTGTCCCGCTCTGTCCCTGCTGTGTCCCGCTGTGTCCCGCTGTGTCCCCGCTGTGTGCCCGCTGTGTCCCGCTGTGTACTCCGTTGTGTCCAGCTGTGTCACCGCTTTGTCCCGCTGTGTCCCCTCTTTGTCTCCGCTGTCCCCCGCTGTGTCCCCCGCTGTGTCTCTCTCTGTCCCGCTGTGTTCCCCGCTTTGTCCCGCTGTGTCCCCGCAGTGTCCCCGCTGTGTCCCGCTGTGTCACACTGTGTCCCGTGGTGTCTTGCTTTATTCCCCGCTGTGTCCCCCGCTGAGTCCCCTCTGTGTCGCCGCTGTGTCCCGCTGTGTCCTCGCTGTGTCCTCCGCTGTGTCCCGCTTTGTCCCCTGCTGTGTCCCGCTGCGTCCACTGCTGTGTCCCCGTTGTGTCCCACTGTTTCCCGCGTTGTATCCCGCTGTGTCCTTGCTGTGTCCCCCGCTGTGTCCCGCTGTGTCATTGCTGTGTCCCCCGCTTTGTCCCGCTCTGTCCCCCGCTGTGTCCCAAGCTGTGTCCTGCTGTGTACTGCTGTGACCCTGCTGAGTCCCGCTGTGTCCCCACTGTGTCCCAATGTGTCCTCGCTGTGTCCCCCGCTGTATCCCGCTGTGTCCCCCCTGTGTCTTCCACTGTGTCCCGCTGTGTCCTGCTGTGTCCTCCGGCTGTGTGCCTTGCTGTGTAACCCTGTGTCCCCCGCTGTGTCAACGCTGTGTCCTGCTGTGTCCTTGCTATGTCCCCCGCTGTCTCCCGCTCTGTCCCCCGCTGTGTCTCACGCTTTGTCCCCGCTGTGTCCCACTGTGTCCCGCTGTGACCACAGCTGTGTACCACGCTGCGTAACGCTGTGTCCCCACTGTAACGACGCTGTGTTCCGCTGGGTCCCGCTGTGTCCTCGTTGTGTTCCCCGCTGTGTCCTGCTGTGACCCTGCTGTGTCCCCCGATGTGTCCTCGCTGTGTCCCCCGCTGTGTCCTGCTGTGTCCTTGCTTGGTCCCCCGCTGTCTCCCGCTGTGTCCCCCGCTGTGTCCTGCTGTGTCCCGCTGTGTCCCGCTCTGTCCCGACCCTGCTGTGTCCCGCTGTGTCCTCTGTTTCCTTGCTGTGTCCCGCGCTGTCTCCCACTCTGTCCCCCACTGTGTCTCACGCTTTGTCCCCGCTGTGTCCCACTGTGTCCCGCTGTGTCTCACTGTGCCCCCACTGTGTCCCGTTGTGTCCACAGCTGTGTACGACTCTGTGTAACGCTGTATCCCCGCTGTTTTGACGCTGTGTCCCACTGGGTCCCGCTCTGTCCCTGCTGTGTCCCGCTGTGCCCCGCTGTATCCCTGCTGTGTGCCCGCTGTGTCCCGCTGTGTCCTCCGTTGTGTCCAGCTGTGTCACCGCTGTGTTCCGCTGTGTCCCCCGCTGTGTCCCCCTGTGTCCCGCTGTGTCACACTGTGTCCCATGGTGTCCCGCTTTGTCCCCCACTGTGTCCTCTGCTGAGTCCCCTTTGTGTCGCCTCTGTGTCCCGCTGTGTCCCCGGTGTGTCCCACTGTGTCCCGCTGTGTACTGCTGTGTCCCCCGCTGTGTCCCGCTGTGTCCCCGCTGTATCGACGCTGTGTCCCGCTCTGTCCCGCTGTGTCCTCGCTATTTCCCCCGCTGTTTCCCGCTATGTTCCTGCATTGTCCACGCTGTGTCCCGCTGAGTCTCGCTGTGTCCCCGCTGTGACACCGCTGTATCTCGCTGTGTCCCCTCTCTGACTCCGCTGTCCCCCGCTTTGTCCCCCGCTGTGTCCCACTGTGTCCTCCCTGTGTCCCTCGCTGTGTTCCGCACTGTCTTCCGCTGTGTCCCTCTGTGTCCCGCTGTGTCCCCCGCTGTATCGACGCTGTGGCCTGCTGGGTCCCGCTGGGTCCTCGCTGTGTTACCCACTGTGTCCCGCTGTGTCCCCCACAGTGTCCCCCGCTGTGTCCCTCAGTGTCCCGCGATGTGTCCCCGCTCTGTCCCCCGCTGTGTTCTGCTGTGTCCTTGCTATGTCCGACTGTGTCTGGGTGTGTCCGCCGCTGTGTCCCTGCTGTGTCCCCGCTGTGTCCCGCTGTGACCACCTTTGTCCCTCTGTGTCCCCCCCTGAGTCCCTGCTGTTTTCCCGCTGGGTCCTGCTCTGTCCCTGCTGTGTCCCGCTCTGCCCCCCACTATGTCCCCCGCTTCGTCCCTGCTGTGTCCCGCTGTGTCCCCGATGTATCGGTGCTGTGTCCCGCTGGGTCCCGCTGTGTCCTCGCTGTGTTCCCCCCTGTGTCCCGCTGTGTACCCCTCTGTGTCCCCCTCAGTGTCCCGCTGTGTCCCCCGCTGTGTCCCTCCTGTGTCTCCGCTGTGTCCCGCTGTGTACTGCTGTGTCCCCGCTGAGTCCCGCTGTGTACCCGCTCTGTACCGCTGTGTCCCTGCTGTATCGACGCTGTGTCCTGCTGTGTCCTGTTGTGTCCTTTCTATGTCCCCCGCTGTGTCCCCGCTGTGTGCCCCGCTGTGTCCCGCTGTGTCCCGTTGTGTCCCCCGCTGTTTCGATCTATGTTCCCGCATTGCCCACGCTGTGTCCCGCTGTGTCTCGCTGTGTCCCCGCTGTGTCCCGCTGTGTCCCCGCTGTGTCCCGCTGTGTCTCGCTGTGTACTGCTGTGTCCCCCGCTGAGTTCCACTGTGTCCCCCCTGTGTCCAAATGTGTCCTGCCTGTGTCACGCTGTGTCCCCGCTGTGTCCCGCTGTGTCCCCACTGTGTGCCCGCTGTGTACTTCTGTGTACCCCGCTGTGTCCAGCTGTGTCCCCACTGTGTCCCTTCTCTGTCCCATGCTGTCCCCCTCTTTGTCCCCCCTTGTGTCCCGCTGTGTCCCCGCTTTGTCCCGCTGTCCCTGCAGTGTCCCCGTTGTGTCCCGCTGTGTCACACTGTGTCCCGTGGTGACCGCATTGTCCCCCGATGTGTCCTTGCTGTGTTTCCCGCGGTGTCCCGCTATGTCCCCCGCTGTGTCCCGCTGTGTACCCCGCTGTGTCCAGCTGTTTCCTCGCTGTGTCCCCGGCTGTCTCCTGCTTTGTCCCACGCTGTGTCCCGCTGTGACCTGCTGTGTCCTCGCTGTGTCCCCTGCTGTGTCCCGCTGTGTCCCCGCTGTGTCCCCCGCTGTGTCTCACTTTGTCCCGCTGTGTACCCATATGTGTCCCTCTATGTTCCCGCAGTGTCCCCCCTGTGTCACGCTATGTCCCACTGTGTCCCTTGGTGTCCCAGTTTGTCTCCCGCTGTGTCCCCCGGTGAGTCCCCCCTGTGTCACGCTGTGTCCCACTGTGTCCCGTGGTGTCCCAGTTTGTCCCCCGCTGTGTCCCCCGGTGAGTCCCCGCTGTGTCCCGCTGTGTCCCCCACTGGGTCCTGCTGTGTCTACTGATGTTTCCCCTCTGTGTCCCTCTGTGTCCCGCTGTGTCTCCCGCTGTTTCCCTGCTGTGTCCCCCACTGTGTACCGTTGTGTCCCCAGCTGTGTACCACGCTGTGTCCTGCTGTGTCCCCACTGTATTGACGCTGGGTCCCGCTTGTTCCCGCTGTGTCCTCCCTGTGTTCCCCGCTGTGTCCCGCTGTGTCCCCCACAGTGTCCCGCTGTGTCTTCTGCTGTGTACCCCGCTGTGTCCCGCTTTGTCACACTGGGTCCCTTGGAGTCCCGCTTTGTCCCCCGCTGTGTCCCCCGCTGAGTACCCGCTGTGTCCCCGCTGTGTCCCGCTGTGTCCTCGCTGTGTCCCCCGCTGTCTCCCACTCTGTCCCCTGCTGTGTCTCACGCTTTTTCCCCGCTTTGTCCCCGCAGTGTCCCACTGTGTCCCGCTGTGTCCCACTGTGCCCCCACTGTGTTCTGTTGTGTCCACAGCTGTGTACCACGCTGTGTAACGCTGTATCTCCGCTGTTTCGACGCTGTGTCCCGCTGGGTCCCGCTCTGTCCCTGCTGTGTCCCGCTGTATAACCCCTCGGTCTCCGTTGTCCCCCGCTGTGTCCCCCGCTGTGTCCTCCACTGAGTCCCCTCTGTGTTGCCTCTGTGTCCCGCTGTGTTCCCGGTGTGTCCCGCTGTGTCCCGCTGTGTACTGCTGTGTCCCCCGCTGATTTCCGCTGTGTCCCCGCTGTGTCCCAATCTGTCCTGCCTGTGTCACGCTCTGTCCCCGCTGTGTCCCGCTGTGTCCCGCTGTGTCCCCACTGTGTGCCCGCTGTCTCCTGCTGTGTACCCCGCTGTGTCCAGCTGTGTCCCAGCTTTGTCCCCGCTGTGTCACGATGTGTCCCTTCTCTGTCCCCTGCTGTCCCCCTCTGTGTCCCCCGCTGTGTCCCGCAGTGTCCCCCGCTTTGTCCCGCTGTGTCCCTGCAGTGTCCCCGTTGTGTCCTGCTGTGTCACACTGTGTCCCCTGGTGTCCCGCATTGTCCCCCGCTGTCTCCTGCTTTGTCTCACGCTGTGACCCGCTGTGTCCTTGCTGTGTCCCCCGCTGTGTCCCGCTGTGTCACCGCTGTGTCCGCCGCTGTGTCCCGCTGTGTCCCGCTGTGTACCCCGCCGTGTCCCGCTATGTTCCCGCAGTGTCCCCGCTGTGTCACGCTGTGTCCCACTGTGTCCCGTAGTGTCCCAGTTTGTCCCCCGCTGTGTCACTCCGTTAGTCCCCACTGTGTCCCGCTGTGTCCCCCACTGGTTCGCGCTGTGTCTACTGCTGTTTCCCCGCTTTGTCCCGCTGTGTCCTCGCTGTGTCCCACGCTGTGTTCCGCTGGGTCCTTGCTGTGTCCCCTGATGTGTCCCGTTGTGTCCCCAGCTGTGTACCCTGCTGTGTCCCGCTGTGTCCCCACTGTATCGACGCTGTGTCCCGCTGTGTCCCGCTGTGTCCTCGCTGTGTTCCCTGCTGTGTCCCGCTGTGTACCCCTCTGTGTCCCCCTCTGTGTCCCGCTGTGTCCCCCGCTGTGTCCCGCTGTGTCTCGCTGTGTCCCCGTTGTGTCCCGCTGAGTCCCCGCTGTGTCCCTCACTGTGTCCCGCTGTGTCCCGCTGTGTCCCTCGATGTGTCCCCCGCTGTGTCCTCGCTGTGTCCCCCGCTGTGTCCCGCTGTGTCCTCGCTGTGTTCCCTGCTGTGTCCCGCTGTGTACCCCTCTGTGTCCCACTCTGTGTCCCGCTGTGTCCCCCGCTATGTCCCGCTGGGTCCCGCTGTGTCTCCCGCTGTGTCCCTGCTGTGTCCCCGCTGTGTCACGCTGTGTACTGCTGTGTCCCGTTGAGTCCCGCTGTGTCCTTCTCTGTCCCGCTGTGTCCCCGCTGTATCGACGCTGTGTCCCGCTGTGTCCCGCTGTGTCCTCGCTATGTCCCCCGCTGTGTCCCACTATGTTCCTGCATTGTCCACGCTGTGTCCCGCTGAGTCTCGCTGTGTCCCCGCTGTGTCCCGCTGTGTTCCCGCTGTGCCCCTCGCTGTGTCCCGCTGTGTCCCCGGCTGTGTCCCGCTGTGTTCCCGCAGTGTCCCCGCTCTGTCCCGCTGTGTCCTGCTGTGTTCCGTTGTGTCCCGCTTTGTCCCCTGCTGTGTCCCCCGCTGTGTCCCCGCGGTTTCCCCGCTGTGTCCCGCTGTGTCATCCCTGTGTCCTCCGCTGTGTCCCGCTCTGTCCCCCGCTATGTCCCGCTCTGTCCCCGCTCTGTCCAGATGTGTCCTCCTTGTGTCCCTCGCTGTGTTCCGCACTGTCCTCCGCTGTGTCCCTCTGTGTCCCGCTGTGTCCCCCGCTGTATCGACGCTGTGTCCTGCTGGGTCCCGCTGGGTCCTCGCTGTGTTACCCGCTGTGTCCTGCTGTGTCCCCCACTGTGTCTCCCGCTGTGTCCCGCAGTGTCCCGCGCTGTGTCCCCGCTCTGTCCCCCGCTGTGTTCTGCTGTGTCCTTGCTATGTCCGACTGTGTCTGGGTGTGTCCGCCGCTGTGTCCCTGCTGTGTCCCCGCTGTGTCCCGCTGTGACCACCTTTGTCCCTCTGTGTCCCCCCCTGAGTACCTGCTGTTTTCCCACTGAGACCCGCTCTGTCCCCGCTGTGTCCCGCTCTGTCC
The DNA here is from genome assembly GCF_000151885.1 of Dipodomys ordii. Taxonomy (NCBI): domain Eukaryota; kingdom Metazoa; phylum Chordata; class Mammalia; order Rodentia; family Heteromyidae; genus Dipodomys; species Dipodomys ordii. The sequence continues at coordinate 6,331 of NW_012288473.1, forward strand.
CACACTATGTCCCCCGCTTCGTCCCCGCTGTGTCCCGCTGTGTCCCCGATATATCGAGGCTGTGTCCACCTGGGTCCCGCTGTGTCCTCGCTGTGTTCCCCCCTGTGTCCCGCTGTGTACCCCTCTGTGTCCCCCTCTGTGTCCTGCTGTGTCCCCCACTGAGTCCCGTTGTGTCCCGCTGTGTCCC
>NW_012288474.1:0-8404 GCF_000151885.1 Dipodomys ordii
TCCCGCTCTGTCCCGCTGTGTCCCTCACTGTGTCCCGCTGTGTCCCGCTGTGTCCCCCGCTGTGTCCCCCGCTGTGTCCTCGCTGTGTCCCCCGCTGTGTCCCGGTGTGTCCTTGCTGTGTCCCGCTGGGTCCTTGCTGGGTCCCCTGCTGTGTCCCGATGTGTCCCCCGCTGTGTCCCGGTGTGCCCCGCGGTGTCCCGCTCTGTCCCTGCTGTGTCCCTCTGTGTCCCGCTGTGCCCCGCTGTGTACTCCATTGTGTCCAGCTGTGTCCCCGCTCTGTCCCGCTGTGTCCTGCTGTGTTCCGTTGTGTCCCGCTTTGTCCCCCGCTGTGTCCCCCGCTGAGTGCCCACTGTGTCACCGCTTTGTCCCGCTGTGTCCTCGCTGTGTCCCCCGCTGTGTCCCGCTCTGTCCCCCGCTATGTCCCGCTCTGTCCCCGCTGTGTCCCGCTGTGTCCTCCCTGTTTCCCCCACTGTGTCCCGCTCTGTCCCCCGCTATGTCCCGCTCTGTCCCCGCTGTGTCCCCCTGTGTCCTCCCTGTGTCCCTCGCTGTGTTCCGCACTGTCCTCCGCTGTGTCCCTCTGTGTCCCGCTGTGTCCCCCGCTGTATCGACGCTGTGTCCTGCTGGGTCCCGCTGGGTCATCGCTGTGTGCCCCGCTGTGTCCCGCTGTGTCCCCGAATGTGTCACCCGCTGTGTCCCGCAGTGTCCCGCACTGTGTCCCCGCTCTGTCCCCCGCTGTGTCCTGCTGTGTCCTTGCTGTGTCCCACTGTGTCTGGCTGTGTCCGCTGCTGTGTTCCGCTGTGTCCCGCTGTGTCCCCGATGTATCGACGCTGTGTCCCGCTGGGTCCCGCTGTGTCCTCGCTGTGTTCCCCGCTGTGTCCCGCTGTGTCCCCCACTGGGTCCCTCTGTGTCTACTGCTGTTTTCCCGCTTTGTCCCGCTGTGTCCTCGCTGTGTCCCACGCTGTGTTCCGCTGGGTCCTTGCAGTGTCCCCTGAATGTGTCCCATTGTGTACCCAGCTGTGTACCCCGCTGTGTCCTGCTGTGTCCCCGCTGTATCGACGCTGTGTCCCGCGTTGTCCCGCTGTGTCCTCGCTGTGTTCCCTGCTGTGTCCCGCTGTGTACCCCTCTGTGTCCCACTCTGTGTCCCGCTGTGTCCCCCGCTATGTCTCGCTGGGTCCCGCTGTGTCTCCCGCTGTGTCCCTGCTGTGTCCCCGCTGTGTCACGCTGTGTACTGCTGTGTCCCGTTGAGTCCTGCTGTGTCCTTCTCTGTCCCGCTGTGTCCTCGCTATGTCCCTCGCTGTGTCCCACTATGTTCCTGCATTGTCCACGCTGTGTCCCGCTGAGTCTCGCTGTGTCCCCGCTGTGTCCCTCTGTGTTCCCGCTGTGTCCCTCGCTGTGTCCCGCTGTGTCCCGCTTTGTCCTCGCTATGTCCCCCGCTGTGTCCCACTATGTTCCTGCATTGTCCACGCTGTGTCCCGCTGAGTCTCGCTGTGTCCCCGCTGTGTCCCGCTGTGTTCCCGCTGTGTCCCTCGCTGTGTCCCGCTGTGTCCCGCTGTGTCCCCGGCTGTGTCCCGCTGTGTTCCCGCAGTGTCCCCGCTCTGTCCCGCTGTGTCCTGCTGTGTTCCGTTGTGTCCCCGCGGTTTCCCCGCTGTGACCCGCTGTGTCATCCCTGTGTCCTCCGCTGTGTCCCGCTCTGTCCCCTGCTATATCCCGCTCTGTCCCCGCTGTGTCCAGCTGTGTCCTCCTTGTGTCCCTCGCTGTGTTCCGCACTGTCCTCCGCTGTGTCCCTCTGTGTCCCGCTGTGTCCCCCGCTGTATCGACGCTGTGTCCTGCTGGGTCCCGCTGGGTCCTCGCTGTGTTACCCGCTGTGTCCCGCTGTGTCCCCCACTGTGTCTCCCGCTGTGTCCCGCAGTGTCCCGCGCTGTGTCCCCGCTCTGTCCCCCGCTGTGTTCTGCTGTGTCCTTGCTATGTCCGACTGTGTCTGGGTGTGTCCGCCGCTGTGTCCCTGCTGTGTCCCCGCTGTGTCCCGCTGTGACTACCTTTGTCCCTCTGTGTCCCCCCCTGAGTACCTGCTGTTTTCCCACTGGGTCCCGCTCTGTCCCCGCTGTGTCCCGCTCTGTCCCACACTATGTCCCCCGCTTCGTCCCCGCTGTGTCCCGCTGTGTCCCCGATATATCGAGGCTGTGTCCCCCTGGGTCCCGCTGTGTCCTCGCTGTGTTCCCCCCTGTGTCCCGCTGTGTACCCCTCTGTGTCCCCCTCTGTGTCCTGCTGTGTCCCCCACTGTGTCCCGTTGTGTCCCGCTGTGTCCCCTCCTGTGTCCCGCTGTTTCCCCTGCTGTGTCCGGCTGTGTCCCGCTGTTTCCCCCGCTGTGTCCCTGATGTGTCCCCGCTGTGTCCCGCTGTGTACTGCTGTGTCCCCGCTGAGTCCTGCTGTGTCCCTCTCTGTCCAGCTGTGTCCCCGCTGTATCGACGCTGTGTCCCGCTGTGTCCCGCTGTGTCCTCGCTAAGTCCCCCGCTGTGTCCCGCTTTGTTCCTGCATAGTCCACGCTGTATCCCGTTGAGTCTCGCTGTGTCCCCGCTGTGTCCCCCTGTGTCACCGCTGTGTCCCTCGCAGTGTCCCGCTGTGTCCCCCGCTGTGTCCCCCTGTGTCCCCGCAGTGTCCCCGCTCGGTCCCGCTGTGTCAATGCTGTGTTCCGTTGTGTCCCGCTTTGTCTCCCGCTTGTCCCGCTTTGTCCCCCACTGTGTCCCCCACTGAGTCCCCGCTGTTTCCCCGCTGTGTCCCGCTGTGTCATCCTTGTGTCCCCCGCTCTGTCCCGCTCTGTCCCGCTCTTTCCCCGCTGAGTCCCCCTGTGTCCTCCCTCTGTCCCTCGCAGTGTTCCGCACTCTCCTCCGCTGTGTCCCTCTGTGTCCCGCTGTGTCCCCCGTTGAATCGACGCTGTGTCCTGCTGGGACCCGCTGGGTCATCGCTGTGTTCCCCGCTGTGTCCCGCTGTGTCCCCGAATGTGTCCCCCGCTGTGTCCCGCAGTGTCCCGCGCTGTGTCCACGCTCTGTCCCCCGCTGTGTCCTGCTGTGTCCTTGCTGTGTCCCACTGTGTCCGGCTGTGTCCGCCGCTGTGTTCCGCTGTGTCCCGCTGTGTCCCCGATGTATCGACGCTGGGTCCCGCTGTGTCCTCGCTGTGTTCCCCCCTGTGTCCCGCTGTGTACCCCTCTGTGTCCCACTCTGTGTCCCGCTGTGTCCCGCTGTGTCTCCCGCTGTGTCCCTGCTGTGTCCCCGCTGTTTCACGCTGTGTACTGCTGTGTCCCGTTGAGTCCCGCTGTGTCCTTCTGTGTCCCGCTGTGTCCCCGCAGTATCGACGCTGTGTCCCGCTGTGTCCCGCTGAGTCCTCGCTATGTCCCCCGCTGTGTCCCACTATGTTCCTGCATTGTCCACGCTGTGTCCTGCTGAGTATCGCTGTGTCCCCGCTATGTCCCGCTGGTCCCCGCTGTGTCCCTCGCTGTGTCCCGCTGTGTCCCGCTGTGTCCCCCGCTGTGTCCCGCTGTGTTCCCACAGTGTCCCCGCTCTGTCCTGCTGTGTCCTGCTGTGTTCCGTTGAGTCCCGCTTTGTCCCCCGCTGTGTCCCCCGCTGAGTCCCCGCTGTTTCCCCGTTGTATCCCGCTGTGTCATCCCTGTGTCCCCCGCTGTGTCCCGCTCTGTCCCCCGCTATGTCCCGCTCTGTCCGCGCTGTGTCCAGCTGTGTCCTTCTTGTGTCCCTCGCTGTGTCCCGCACTGTCCTCCGCTGTGTCCCTCTGTGTCCCGCTGTGTCCCCCGCTGTATCGACGCTGTGTCCTGCTGGGTCCTGCTGGGTCCTCGCTGTGTTACCCGCTGTGTCCCGCTGTGTCCTGGACTGTGTCCCACGCTGTGTCCCGCAGTGTCCCGGGCTGTGTCCCCGCTCTGTCCCCCGCTGTGTCCCGCTGTGTCCTTGCTGTGTCCCACTGTGTCCGGCTGTGTCCGAAGCTGTGTCCCTGCTGTGTCTCCGCTGTGTCCCGCTGTGACCACCTTTGTCCCTCTGTGTCCCCCCCTGAGTCCCTGCTGTTTTCCCGCTGGGTCCCGTTCTGTCCCCGCTGTGTCCTGCTCTGTCCCCCGCTATGTCCCCTGCTTTGTCCCCGCTGTGTCCCGCTGTGTCCTCGCTATGTTCCCCACTGTGTCCCGCTGTGTACCCTTCTGTGTCCCCCTCTGTGTCCCGCTGTGTCCCCCGCTGTGTCCCTGCTGTGTCCCCGCTGTGTTCCACTGTGTACTGCTGTGTCCCCGCTAAGTCCCGCTGTGTATCCGCTCTGTCCCGCTGTGTCCCCGCTGTATCGAGCTGTGTCCTGCTGTGTCCTCGCTATGTCCCCCGCTGCGTCCCGCTGTGTCCCGCTGTGTTCCCCGCTGTGTCACGCTATGTTCCCGCATTGTCCACGCTGTGTCCCGCTGTGACTCGCTGTGTCCCCGCTGTGTCCCGCTGTGTCCCCGCTGTGTCCCTCACTGTGTCCCGCTGTGTCCCACTGTGTCCCGCTGTGTCCCCCGATGTGTCCCCCGCTGTGTCCTCGCTGTGTCCCCCGCTGTGTCCCGATGTGTCCCCAAATGTGTACCCCGCTGTGTCCTGCTGTGTCCCGCGGTGTCCTCGCTGTGTCCCCCGCTGTGTTCCGCTGTGTCCTCGCTGTGTCCCCCGCTGTGTCCCGTTGTGTCCCCAGCTGTGTACCCCGCTGTGTCCTGCTGTGTCCCGACTGTGTCCTCGCTATGTCCCCCGTTGTGTCCCGCTGTGTCCCTCGCTGTGTCCCGCTCTGTCCCCGCTGTGTCCCACTGTGTCCCCCTTTGTCCCGCTGTGTCCCGCTCTGTCCCGGCTGTGTGTCTGCTGTGTCCCGCTGTGTACCCCGCTGTGTCCATCTGTGTCACCGCTGTGTCCCGCTGTTGCCCCTCTCTGTCAACACTGTCCCCCGCTATGTCCCTGCTGTTTCCAGCTGTGTCCCGCTGTGTCCCCCGTTTGTCCTGCTGTCTCCCCGCAGTGTCCCTGCTGTGTCCCGGTGTGTCACACTGTGTCCCGTGGTGTCCCACTTTGTTCCCGGCTGTGTCCCCCACTTAGTCCCCTCTGTGTCGCCGCTGTCTACTGCTGTGTCCACGCTGTGTCCCCCGCTGTCCCCGCTTTGTCCCCCGCTGTGTTTCGCAGTGTCCTGCTGTGTCTTCGCTGTGTCCCCCGCTGTGTCCCGCTGTGTCCTCGCTGTGACCCCAGCTGTGTCCTGCTGTGTCCCGCTGTGTACCCCGATGTGACCCGCTATGTTCCCGCAGTGTCCCCGCTGTGTCCCACTGTGTCCCGCTGTGTCCTCGCTGTGTCCCCCGCTGTGTCCCGTTGTGTCCCCAGCTGTGTACCCCGCTGTGTCCCTCTGTGTCCCTGCTGTATCGACGCTGGGTCCCGCTGGGTCCCGCTGTGTCCTCCCTGTGTTCCCCGCTGTGTCCCGCTGTGTCCTGCTGTGTCCTCGCTATGTCCCCTGCTGTGTCCCCGCTGTGTGCCCCGCTGTGTCCCGCTGTGTCCCGCTGTGTCCCCCGATGTGTCACGCTATGTTCCCGCATTGTCCACGCTGTGTCCCGCTGTGTCTCGCTGTGTCCCCGCTGTGTCCCGCTGTGTCCCTGCTGTGTCCCTCACTGTGTCCTGCTGTGTCCTCGCTGTGTCCCGCTGGGTCCTCGCTGGGTTCCCCGCTGTGTCCCGATGTGTCCCCAGCTGTGTCCAGGTGTGTCCCACGGTGTCCCGCTCTGTCCCTGCTGTGTCCTGCTGTGTCAAGCTGTGTCCCCACTGTGTGCCCGCTGTGTCTCGCTGTGTACTCCGTTGTGTCCAGCTGTGTCCCCGCTCTGTCCCGCTGTGTCCTGCTGTGTTCCGTTGTGACCATCTTTGTCCCCCGCTGTGTCCCCCGCTGAGTGCCCGCTGTGTCACCGCTGTGTCCTGCTGTGTCCTCGCTGTGTCCCCCGCTGTCTTCAGCTCTGTCCCCCGCTGTGTCCCACTCTTTGCCCCCGCTGTGTCCCACTGGGTCCCGCTGTGTCCCGCTGTGTCCACACTGTGTCCCGTTGTGTCCACAGCTGTGTACCACGCTGTGTAACGCTGTGTCCCCGCTGTATCGACGCTGTGTCCCGCTGTGTCCCGCTGTGTCCCATTGTGTCCCCCCTTTGTCCTGCTGTGTCCCGCTGTGTCCCCGCTGTATCCCGCTGTGTCCCACTGTGTCCCCGCTGTGTGCCCCCTGTGTCCCACTGTGTACCCCGCTGTGTCCATCTGTGTCACCGCTGTGTCCCTCTGTGGCCCCTCTCTGTCAACGCTGTCCCCCGCTGTGTCCCGTTGTCTCCCCAGCTGTGTCCCGCTGTGTCCCCCGTTTGTCCTGCTGTGTCCCCGCCGTGTCCCCGCTGTGTCCCGCTGTGTCACACTGTGTCCGGTGGTGTCCCACTTTGTCCCCCGCTGTGTCCCCCACTGAGTCCCCTCTGTGTCGCCGCTGTGTCCCGCTGTGTCCACGCTGTGTCCCCTGCTGTCTCCCGCTTTGTCCCCCGCTGTGTTTCGCTGTGTCCCGCTGTGTCCTCGCTGTGTCCCCCGCTGTGTCCCGCTTTGTCCTCGCTATGACCCCAGCTGTGTCCTGCTGTGTCCCGCTGTGTACCCCGCTGTGACCCGCTATGTTCCCGCAGTGTCCCCGCTCTGTCCCGCTCTGTCCTCGCTGTGTCCCCCGCTGTGTCCCGTTGTGTCCCCAGCTGTGTACCCCGCTGTGTCCCTCTGTGTCCCCGCTGTATCGACGCTGGGTCCCGCTGGGTCCCGCTGTGTCCTCGTTGTGTCCCCCGCTGTGTCCCCCTGTGTCCCCTGCTGTGTCCAGCTGTGTCTACTGCTGTGTCCCTGCTGTGTCCTGCTGTGTCCTCTCTGTGTCCCCCGCTGTGTCCCGCTGTGTCCTCCGCTGTGTCCCACTGTGTCTACTGCTGTGTCCCTGCTGTGTCCCGCTGTGTCGCGCTGTGTCCCGCAGTGTCCTCGCTGTGTCCCACGCTGTGTTCCGCTGTGTCCTCGCTGTGTCCCCCGATGTGTCCCTTTGTGTCCCCAGCTGTGTATCACTCTATGTCCCACTGTGTCCCGCTGTGACCATGCTGAGTCCTGCTGTGTCCCCGCTTTGTCCCGCTGTGACGTTGCTGTGTCCCCCGCTGTGTCCCGCTTTGTCCCTCTGTGTCCCCCGCTTTGTCCCGCTGTGTCCCTGCTGTATCGTCACTGTGTCCCACTGGGTCCCACGCTGTGTCCCCCTCTGAGTCCCGCTGTGTCCCGCTGTGACCCTGCTGAGTCCCGCTGTGTCCCCGCTGAGTCCCGCTGTGTCCCCCGCTGTGTCCCGATGTGTCCCCCGCTGTGTCCCGCTGTGTCCCCCGCTTTGTCCCTGCTGTGCCCCGCTGTGTCCCGCTGTGTCCCGCGGTGTAATGCTGTATCCCCCGCTGAGTGCAGCTGTGTCCCCGCTGTGTCCCCGCTGTGTCCCAATGTGTCCTGCTGTGTCCCCCGCTGTGTCCCGCTGTGTCCCCGCTGTGTCCCTCTGTGTCCCGCTGTGTCCCCCGCTGTGTCCCGCTTTGTCTACTGCTGTGTCCCTGCTGTGTCCCGCTGTGTTCTGCTGTGTACCGCTGTGTCCCGCTGTGTTCCCCGCTGTGTCCCACTGTGTACCCTTCTTTGTCCCCTCTGTGTCCCGCTGTGTCCCCTGCTGTGTCCCGCTGTGTCCCGCTGTGTCCCTCTGTGTACTTCTGTGTCCCAGGCTGAGTCCCGCTGTGTCCCCGCTGTGTCCCGCTGTGTCCCACCTGTGTCCCCCGCTGTGTCCGGCTGTGTCCCGCTGTGTCTCCCTCTGTGTCCCCCGCTGTGTCCCGCTTTGTCCCCCGCTGTGTCCCGCTATGTCCACAGCTTTGTCCCCGTTGTGTCCCGCTGTTTCCCCCGCTCTGTCCCACTGTGTCCTCGCTGTGTCCCCCGCTGTGTCCCGCTGTGTCCTCGCTATGTCCCCCGCTGTGTCCCGCTGTGTCCCCCGCTGTGTCCCGCTGTGTCCCGGTGTGTCACCGCTGTATTGACGCTGTGTCCCGCTGTGTCCCACTGTGTTTAGCTGTGTCTCCCGCTGTGTTCCCCGCTGTGTCCTGCTATGTCCCACGATGTGTCCCTTTGTTTCCCCAGCTGTGTAACCCGCTGTGTCCCGCTGTGTCCCCGCTGTATCGACGCTGTGTCCCGTTGTGTCCCGCTGTGTCCTCGCTGTGTCCTTCGCTGTCTCCCGTTTTATCCCACTCTGTGTCCCGCTGTGTACTGCTGAATTCTGTGGTGTCCCGCTATGTCCCTCGCTGTGTCCCCCGATGAGTCCCCGCTGTGTACCCGCTGTGTCCACCGCTGTGTCCATCGCTGTGTGCCTCGCTGTCTCCCTCTCG
>NW_012288475.1:0-2727 GCF_000151885.1 Dipodomys ordii
GTCCCGCTGTGTCCTCGCTATGTCCCCCGCTGTGTCCCGCTTTGTTCCTGCATAGTACACGCTGTATCCCGTTGAGTCTCGCTGTGTCCCCGCTGTGTCCCCCTGTGTCACCGCTGTGTCCCTCGCTGTGTCCCGCTGTGTCCCCCGCTGTGTCCCCCTGTGTCCCCGCAGTGTCCCCGCTCGGTCCCGCTGTGTCCTGCTGTGTTCCGTTGTGTCCCGCTTTGTCTCCCGCTTTGTCCCGCTTTGTCCCCCACTGTGTCCCCCACTGAGTCCCCGCTGTTTCCCCGCTGTGTCCCGCTGTGTCATCCTTGTGTCCCCCGCTCTGTCCCGCTCTGTCCCGCTCTGTCCCCGCTGTGTCCCCCTGTGTCCTCCCTCTGTCCCTCGCAGTGTTCCGCACTGTCCTCCGCTGTGTCCCTCTGTGTCCCGCTGTGTCCCCCGTTGTATCGACGCTGTGTCCTGCTGGGTCCCGCTGGGTCATCGCTGTGTTCCCCGCTGTCTCCCCGAATGTGTCCCCCGCTGTGTCCCGCAGTATCCCGCGCTGTGTCCACGCTCTGTCCCCCGCTGTGTCCTGCTGTGTCCTTGCTGTGTCCCACTGTGTCCGGCTGTGTCCGCCGCTGTGTTCCGCTGTGTCCCGCTGTGTCCCCGATGTATCGACGCTGTGTCCCGCTGGGTCCCGCTGTGTCCTCGCTGTGTTCCCCCCTGTGTCCCGCTGTGTACCCCTCTGTGTCCCACTCTGTGTCCCGCTGTGTCCCCCGCTGTGTCCCACTGTGTCCCGCTGTGTCTCCCGCTGTGTCCCTGCTGTGTCCCCGCTGTTTCACGCTGTGTACTGCTGTGTCCCGTTGAGTCCCGCTGTGTCCTTCTCTGTCCCGCTGTGTCCCCGCAGTATCGACGCTGTGTCCCGCTGAGTCCTCGCTATGTCCCCCGCTGTGTCCCACTATGTTCCTGCATTGTCCACGCTGTGTCCTGCTGAGTCTCGCTGTGTCCCCGCTGTGTCCCGCTGGTCCCCGCTGTGTCCCTCGCTGTGTCCCGCTGTGTCCCGCTGTGTCCCCCGCTGTGTCCCACTGTGTTCCCACAGTGTCCCCGCTCTGTCCTGCTGTGTCCTGCTGTGTTCCGTTGAGTCCCGCTTTGTCCCCCGCTGTGTCCCCCGCTGAGTCCCCGCTGTTTCCCCGTTGTATCCCGCTGTGTCATCCCTGTGTCCCCCGCTGTGTCCCGCTCTGTCCCCCGCTATGTCCCGCTCTGTCCGCGCTGTGTCCAGCTGTGTCCTCCTTGTGTCCCTCGCTGTGTTCCGCACTGTCCTCCGCTGTGTCCCTCTGTGTCCCGCTGTGTCCCCTGCTGTATCGACGCTGTGTCCTGCTGGGTCCCGCTGGGTCCTCGCTGTGTTACCCGCTGTGTCCCACTGTGTCCTGGACTGTGTCCCACGCTGTGTCCCGCAGTGTCCCGGGCTGTGTCCCCGCTCTGTCCCCCGCTGTGTCCCGCTGTGTCCTTGCTGTGTCCCACTGTGTCCGGCTGTGTCCGAAGCTGTGTCCCTGCTGTGTCTCCGCTGTGTCCCGCTGTGACCACCTTTGTCCCTCTGTGTCCCCCCCTGAGTCCCTGCTGTTTTCCCGCTGGGTCCCGTTCTGTCCCCGCTGTGTCCCGCTCTGTCCCCCCGCTATGTCCCCTGCTTTGTCCCCGCTGTGTCCCGCTGTGTCCTCGCTATGTTCCCCACTGTGTCCCGCTGTGTACCCTTCTGTGTCCCCCTCTGTGTCCCGCTATGTCCCCCGCTGTGTCCCTGCTGTGTCCCCGCTGTGTTCCACTGTGTACTGCTGTGTCCCCGCTAAGTCCCGCTGTGTACCCGCTCTGTCCCGCTGTGTCCCCGCTGTATCGAGCTGTGTCCTGCTGTGTCCTCGCTATGTCCCCCGCTGCGTCCCGCTGTGTCCCGCTGTGTTCCCCGCTGTGTCACGCTATGTTCCCGCATTGTCCACGCTGTGTCCCGCTGTGACTCGCTGTGTCCCCGCTGTGTCCCGCTGTGTCCCCGCTGTGTCCCTCACTGTGTCCCGCTGTGTCCCACTGTGTGCCGCTGTGTCCCCCGATGTGTCCCCCGCTGTGTCCTCGCTGTGTCCCCCGCTGTGTCCCGATGTGTCCCCAAATGTGTACCCCGCTGTGTCCTGCTGTGTCCCGCGGTGTCCTCGCTGTGTTCCCCACTGTGTTCCGCTATGTCCTCGCTGTGTCCCCCGCTGAGTCCCGTTGTGTCCCCAGCTGTGTACCCCGCTGTGTCCTGCTGTGTCCCGACTGTGTCCTCGCTATGTCCCCCATTGTGTCCCGCTGTGTCCCTCGCTGTGTCCCGCTCTGTTCCCGCTGTGTCCCACTGTGTCCCCCTTTGTCCCGCTGTGTCCCGCTCTGTCCCGGTTGTGTTTCTGCTGTGTCCCGCTGTGTACCCCGCTGTGTCCATCTGTGTCACCGCTGTGTCCCGCTGTGGCCCCTCTCTGTCAACACTGTCCCCCGCTATGTCCCTGCTGTTTCCAGCTGTGTCCCGCTGTGTCCCCCGTTTGTCCTGCTGTCTCCCCGCAGTGTCCCTGCTGTGTCCCGGTGTGTCACACTGTGTCCCGTGGTGTCCCACTTTGTTCCCGGCTGTGTCCCCCACTTAGTCCCCTCTGTGTCACCGCTGTGTACTGCTGTGTCCACACTGTGTCCCCCGCTGTCCCCGCTTTGTCCCCCGCTGTGTTTCGCAGTGTCCTGCTGTGTCCTCGC
>NW_012288476.1:0-3737 GCF_000151885.1 Dipodomys ordii
GCAGTGTCCTCGCTGTGTCCCACGCTGTGTTCCGCTGTGTCCTCGCTGTGTCCCCCGATGTGTCCCTTTGTGTCCCCAGCTGTGTATCACTCTATGTCCCACTGTGTTCCGCTGTGACCATGCTGAGTCTGCTGTGTCCCCGCTTTGTCCCGCTGTGACGTCGCTGTGTCCCCCGCTGTGTCCCGCTTTGTCCCCCTGTGTCCCCCGCTTTGTCCCGCTGTGTCCCCGCTGTATCGTCACTGTGTCCCGCTGGGTCCCACGCTGTGTCCCCCTCTGAGTCCCGCTGTGTCCCGCTGTGTTCCCGCTGTATCAACGCTGTGTCCCGCTGGGTCCTGCTGTGTCCTCGCTGTGTACCCCATTGTGTCCCGCTGTGTCCCCCTATTTGTCCCGCTGTGTCTACTGCTGTGTCCCTGCTGTGTCCCACTGTGTCCCGCTTGGTCCCGCTGTGTCCCCCACTGTGTCCCTTTGTGTCCCCAGCTGTGTACCCCGCGGTGTCCCGCTGTGTCCCCGCTGTAACGAAGCTGTGTCCCGCTGGGTCCCGCTTTGTCCAGGCTGTGTTCCCCATTGTGTCCCGCTGTGTAACACTGTGTCCCCCTCTGTGTCCCGCTGTGTCCCCCGCTGTGTTCCACTGTGTCCTGCTGTCTCCCGCTGTGTATTGCTGTGTCCCCCTCTGAATCCCGCTATCTCCCCGCTGCGTCCCGCTCTGTCCCTCTGTGTCGCCCGCTGTGTCCCTCTTTGTCTACTGCTGTGTCCCGCTGTGTCCCGCTGTGTCCCGCTGTGTCCCGCTGTGTCCTCGCTGTGTCCCCCGCTGTCTCCCGCTTTGTCCCATGCTGTGTCCCGCTGTGTCCTCACTGTATCCCCGCTGGGTCCCAATGTGTCCCCGCTTTGTTCCCCGCTGTGTCCCACTGTGTCCTGCTGTGTACCCTGCTGTGTCCTGCCATGTTCCAACAGTGTCTCTGTTGTGTCCCGCTGTGTCCCGCTGTGTTCCGTGGTGTCTCGCATTTTCCCCTGCTGTGTCCCCTGGTGAGTCCCCGCTGTGTCCCCGCTATGTCCCGCTGTGTGCTCCCTGTGTCCCCCTCTGTGTCCCGCTGTGTCCCCCGCAGTGTCCCGCTGTGTCTACTGCTGTGTCCCTGCTGTGTCCCACTGTGTCCCGCTGTGTCCCGCTGTGTCCTCGCTGTGTCCCATGCTGTGTTCCGCTGTGTCCTCACTGTGTCCCCCGGTGTGTCCCTTTGTGTCCCCAGCTGTGTCCCACTGTGTCCCCGCAGTATCGACGCTGTGTCCCGCTGTGTACTCACTGTGTTCCCCGCTGTGTCCCGGTGTGTCCCCCTCTGTGTCCCCCTCTGTGTCCCGCTGTGTCCCCTGCTGTGTCCCGCTGTGTCCCGCTGTGTCCCGCTGTGTACTGCTGTGTTCCGCTGTGTCCCCCACTGTGTCCCGCTGTGTCCCCCCTGTGTCCCCGGCTGTCCTCGCTGTGTCCTCGCTGTGTCCCTCCTGTGTCCCGTGCTGTGTCCCACTGTGTTCCCCTGTGTCCCCCGCTGTGTCCTGCTGTGTCCTCGCTGTGTCCCTGCTGTTACCCGCCGTGTCCCGCTGTGTCCACGCTGTGTCTACGCTGTGTCTCCGCTGTTTCCCTCCTGTGTCCCCCGCTGTGTCCCTCTGTGTCCCGCTTTGTCCCTGCTATGACCCGATGTGTCCCGCTGTGACCCCGATGTGTCCCCTGCTGTGTCCCTCTGTGTCCCGCTTTGTCCCTGCTATGACCCGCTGTGTCCCGCTGTGTCCCCGATGTGTCCCCGCTGTGTCCCGCTGTGTATCCCGCTGTGTATCCCGCTGTGTCCAGCTTTGTCCCCGCTGTGTCTTGCTGTGTTCCACGCTCTGTCCCCCACTGTGTCCCGCTGTGTCCCCCACTGTGTCCCGATGTGTCCCCGCAGGTTCACCGCTGTTTCCCGCTGGGTCCCGCTGGGTCCCGCTGTGTCCCCCGCTGTTTCCCGTTGTGTCCCTAGCTGTGCATCCCGCTGTGTCCCGCTGTGTCACACTGTGTCCCTTGGTGTCCCGCTTTGTCCCCCGGTGTGTCCCCCGCTGAGTCCCCGCTGTGTCTCCGCTGTGTTTGCGCTGTGTCCCGCTATGTACCCCGCTTTGTCCAGCTTTGTCCCCGCTGTGTCTCGCTGTGTCCCACCCTCTGTCCCCCACTGTGTTCCGCTATGTCCCCCGCTGTGTCCCGCTGTGTCCCCCTCTGTGTCCCGCTGTGTCCCCGCAGTGTCACGGCTGTTTCCCGCTGCGTCCCGCTGTGTTCCGTGGTGTACCGCTATGTCCCCTGCTGTGTCCCCTGCTGAGTCCCCGCTGGGTCCCCGCTGTGTCCGGCTGTGTCCTCACTGTGTCCCCCACTGTCTCCTGCTCTATCCCCCACTGTGTCTCATGCTTTGTCTCCGCTTTGTCCCGCCGTGTCCCCCACTGTGTCCCTTTGTGTTGCCAGCTGTGTACCCCGCTGTGTCCCGCTGTTTCCCCGATGTATCTACGCTGTGTCCCGCAGTGTCCCGCTGTGTCCTCGCTGTGTTTCCCGTTGTGTCCCGCTGTGACCCCAGCTGTGACCCCGCTGTGTCCCGTTGTGTCACGCTGGGTCCCCCGCTCTGTCCCTGCTGTGTCCCTGCTGTGTCCCCGCAGTATCCCGCTGTGTCCCACTGTGTCCTCGCTGTGTCCCACGCTGTGTTCCACTGTGTCCTCGCTGTGTCCTCTGCTGTGTCCCGTTGTGTCCCCAGCTGTGTACCCCGCTATTTCCCGCTGTCCAGCTGTATCGACGCTGTGTCCCGCTTGGTCCCGCTGTGTCCTCGCTGTGTCCCCCGCTGTGTCCCCCTGTGTCCCCTGCTGTGTCCAGCTGTGTCTACTGCTGTGTCCCTGCTGTGTCCTGCTGTGTCCTCCCTGTGTCCCCCGCTGTGTCCCGCTGTGTCCTCCGCTGTGTCCCGCTGTGTCTACTGCTGTGTCCCTGCTGTGTCCCGCTGTGTCGCGCTATGTCCCGTTGTGTCCTCGCTGTGTTCCGCTGTGTCCTCGCTGTGTCCCCCGATGTGTCCCTTTGTGTCCGTGTCCCCAGCTGTGTAACCCACTGTGTCCCGCTGTGTTCCCGCTGTGTACTCGCTGTGTTCACCACTGTGTCCCGCTGTGTACTCTGTGTCCCCCTCTGTGTCCCAGTGTGTCCACCGCTGTGTCCCGCTGTGTCCCGCTGTGTACCGCTGTGTACTGCTGTGTCCCCCGCTGAGTCCCGCTGTGTCCTCGCTATGTTCCCCGCTGTGTCCCGCTGTGTACCCCTCTGTGTCCCCCTCTGTGTTCCGCTGTGTCCCACGCTGTGTTCCGCTGTGTCCTTCTGTGTCCTCGCTGTGTCCCCCACTGTCTCCCGCTTTGTCCCACGCTGTGTCCCGCTGTGTCCTGCTGTGTCCTCGCTGTGTCCCACGCTGTGTCCCGCTGTGTCACCGATTTGTCCCCCGCTGTGTCCCACTGTGTCCTGCTGTGTACCCTGCTGTGTCCCGCTATGTTCCCGCAGTGTCCCCGCTGTGTCCCGCTGTGTCCCGCTGTGTCCCGGGGTGTCCCGCTTTGTCCCCCGCTGTTTCCCCCTGTGTGTCCCTGCTGTGTCCCTGCTGTATCCCGCTGTGTCCCGCTGTGTCCTCGCTGTGTCCCACGCTGTTTTCCGCTGTGTCCTCGCTGTGTCCCCTGCTATGTCCCGTTGTGTCCCCAGCTGTGTACCCCGCTGTTGACAA
>NW_012288477.1:0-2193 GCF_000151885.1 Dipodomys ordii
CCCCCTGTGTCCCGCTTTGTCCCAGTTGTGCCCCGCTGTGTACCGTTGTGTCCCCTGCTTTGTCCTCCGCTGTGCCCCCCTGTGTCCAGCTGTGTCCCCGGCTGTGTCCCCCGCTGTGTCCCTGCTGTGTCCGGCGGTGTCCCCCGCTGTGTCCCCGCTATGTCTCACTGTGTCCCCCTGTGTCCCCCACTATGTCCCGCTATGTCCCGCTGCATCCCCCGCTGTGTCCCGCTGTGTCCCCTGCTGTATCTCGCTGTGTCCCTCTGTGTCCTGCTGTGTCACCTGCTGTGTCCCTCTGTGTCCCCGCTGTGTCCCACTGTGTCCCGGTATGTCCCCGCTTTGTCCCGCTTTGTCCTCGCTGTGTCCCCGCTGTGTCCCGCTGTGTCCCCCTGTGTCCTCGCTGTGTCCCCGCTGTGTCGCCAGCTGTGTCCCGCTGTGTCCCCGGTGTGTCCCTGCTATGTCTCGCTGTGTCCCCCACTATGTCCCGCTGTGTCCCGCTGTGTCCCCTCTGTGTCCACCGCTGTGTCCCCGCTGTGTCCCCGCTATGTCCTGCTTTGTCTCCCGCTGTGTCCTGCTATGTCCCCGTTGTCCCCCGGTGTGTCCCCTCTGTAACTTGCTGTGTCCCCCGCTGTGACCCGCTGTGTCCCGCTGCGTCCCCGCTGTGTCCCCCCTGTGTCCCGTTGTGTCCTTGCTGTGTCCCGCTGTGTCCCGCTGTGTCCCGCTGTGTCACCCGCTGTGTCCACGCTGTGTCCCACTATGTCCCCGCTGTGTCCCCTCTGTGTCCCCGCTGTATGTCCACTGTATTCCCTCTGTGTCCCCCGCTGTGTCCCACTGTGTCCCCGCTGTCCCCCGCTGTGTACCGCTATGTCCCAATGTGTTCCCCGCTGTGTCCCCCGCTGTGGCCCTGCTGTGTCCCGCTGTGTCCCCGTTGTGTCCCGCTGTGTCACTGCTGTGTCTCCGCTGTGTCCCTCTGAGTCCCTGCTGTGTCCCGCTGTGTCCAGCTGTTTCCCCCACTGTGTCCCGCTGTGTTCCCCGCTGTGACCCTTTATGTCCCGCTGTGTTCCCCGCTGTGACCCTTTATGTCCTGCTGTGTCCCCCGCTGTGTCCCGCTATGTCCTGCCGTGTCCCGCTGTGTCCCACTGTGTCCCGCTGTGTCCTCGCTGTGTTCCCACAGTGTCCCGCTGTGTACCCCGTTGTGTCCAGCTTTGTCTCTGCTGTTTCCCGCTGTGTAGCGCTGTGTCCTCGCTGTGTCGCCGCTGTGTCCTCTGCTGTGTCACCCGTTTTGTCCCGCTGTGTCCCCCACTGTGTTCCCCGCTGTGTCCCAACTGTGTCCCTGCTTGGTCCCGCTGTGTTCCACTATGTCCTCGCTTGTCCCCGGTGTGTCCCCCGCTGGGTCCCCCTCTGGGTCCTGCTGTGTCCTCCCTTGTCCCCCGCTGTGTCCCGCTGTGTCCCCCTCTGTGTCCCCGCTGTGTCCCGCTGTGTCCCCGCTGTGTCCCCGCTGTGTCCCCCTTTGTGTCTTTCTGTGTCCCCCGTTGTGTCCCGCTGTGTCCCCCGCTGTGTCCCACTGTGTCCCTGCTGTGTCCCCGCTGTGTCCCGCTGTGTCCCCACTGTGTTCCCGCTGTGTCCCACTGTGCCCCGCTGTGTCCCCGCTGTGTCCCCGTTGTGTCCCCCGCTGTGTCCCGCTGTGTCCCCCGCTGTGTCCCCCACTGTGTGGGCTGTGTCCCCTGCTGTGTCCCCCGCTGTGTCCCACTGTGTCCCCGCTGAGTCCCGCTGTGTCCCCCGCTGTGTCCCGCTGTGTCCCTGCTGTGTATCCGATGTGTCCTGCTGTGTCCCCTCTGTGTTCCCGCTGTGTCCCCCCTGTGCACTGCTGTGTCCCGCTGTGTCCTTACTGTGTTCCCCGCTGTGTCCCCGCTGTGTCCCCGCTGTGTTACCGCCGTGTCCCGCTTTGTCCCGCTGTGTCCCCGTTGTGTCCCCTGCTGTGTCCCGCTGTTTCCCCCGCTGTTTCCCGTTGTGTCCCCGCTGTGTCCTGCTGTGTCACGCTGTGTCCCACTGTGTCCCCGCTGTTTCCCTCTGAGTCCCGCTGTGTCCTTGCTTGTCCCCTGCTGTGTCCCGCTGTGTCCTTGCTGTGTCCCTCTGTGTCCAGCTGTGTCCACCGCTCTGTTCCCCGCTGAGTCCCCCGCTCTATCCCCACTG
>NW_012288478.1:0-4895 GCF_000151885.1 Dipodomys ordii
TGTGTCCTTGCTGTGTCCCGCTGTGTCCCGCTCTGTCACCCGCTGTGTCCCACTGTGTACCTGCTGTGTCCCCGCTGTGTCCTGCTGTGTCCCTGCTGTGTCCCGCTGTGTCCCCACTGTGTTCCCGCTGTGTCCCGCTGTGCCCCGCTGTGTCCCCGCTGTGTCCCGCTGTGTCCCCCGCTGTGTCCCCCACTGTGTGGGCTTTGTCCCCTGCTGTGTTCCCCGCTTTGTCCCACTGTGTCCCCTCTGAGTCCCGCTGTGTCCCCAGCTGTGTCCCGCTGTGTACCCCGCTGTGTCCCCCGCTGTGTCCCCCACTGTGTGGGCTGTGTCCCCTGCTGTGTCCCCCGCTGTGTCCCACTGTGTCCCCGCTGAGTCCTGCTGTGACCCCCGCTGTGTCCCGCTGTGTCCCTGCTGTGTATCCGATGTGTCCTGCTGTGTCCCCTCTGTGTTCCCGCTGTGTCCCCCCTGTGCACTGCTGTGTCCTGCTGTGTCCTTACTGTGTTCCCCGCTGTGTCCCCGCTGTGTCCCCGCTGTGTTACCGCCGTGTCCCGCTTTGTCCCGCTGTGTCCCCGTTGTGTCCCCTGCTGTGTCCCGCTGTTTCCCCCGCTGTTTCCCGTTGTGTCCCCGCTGTGTCCTGTGTCCCACTGTGTCCCGCTCTGTCCCCGCTGTTTCCCTCTGAGTCCCGCTGTGTCCTTGCTTGTCCCCTGCTGTGTCCCGCTGTGTCCTTGCTGTGTCCCTCTGTGTCCAGCTGTGTCCACCGCTCTGTTCCCCGCTGAGTCCCCCGCTCTATCCCCGCTGTGTCCCTGCTGTGTCACCGCTATGTCCCGCTGTGTCCCGTTGTGTCCTTGCTATGTCCCGCTGTGTCCCGCTCTGTCACCCGCTGTGTCCCACTGTGTACCTGCAGTGTCCACGCTGTGTCCTGCTGTGTCCCTGCTGTGTCCCGCTGTGTCCCCGCTGTGTTCCAGCTGTGTCCCCCTGTGTCCCGCTGTGTCCCCGCTGTGTCCCCATTGTGTCCCACGTTGTGGCCCGCTGTGTCCCGCTGGGTCGCCGCTGTCCCCCACTGTGTCCCCCGGTGTGTCCCGCTGTGTCCCCCGCTGTGTCCCGCTGTGTCCCCCACTGTGTCCCGCTGTGTCCCCCTCTGTGTCCCTCTGTGTCCACAGCTGTGTCCCTGCTGTGTCCCCGCTGTGTCCCACTGTGTCCCCCGCTGTGTCCCGTTGTGTCCCATTGTATCCCCGCTGTGTCCCCCTCTGTGTCCCTCTGTGTCCACAGCTGTGTCCCGCTGTGTCCCCGCTGTGTCCCCCGCTGTGTCCCGCTCTGTCCCCCGCTGTGTTCCCCGCTGTGTCCCGCTTTTTCCTCCACTATGTCCCGCGCTGTTTCCCGCTGTGTCCCCCGCTGTGTCCCGCTGTGTACCGTTGTGTCGTCGCTGTTTCCCCGCTGTGTCCCGCTGTGTCCTCCGCTGTATCCCGCTGTGTCCCGCTGTGTCCCGCTATGTCACCCGCTGAGTCCCCGCTGTGTCTCGCTGTGTACAACTGTTTCCCCCGCTGTGTCCCCCGCTGTGTGTCCGCTGTGTCCCTGCTGTGTTCCCCGCGGTGTCCCGCTGTGTCTCCGCTGTGTCCCCCTCTATGTCCCCCGCTGGGTCCCACATTGTACCCCGCTGTGTCCCGCTGTGTCCCTGCTGTGTCCCACGCTGTGACCCCGCTGTGTCCCGCTGTGTCCACCACTATGTCCCGCTGTGTATCTCTGTGTCCGCCGCTTTGTTCCCGCTGTGTCCCCCGCTGTGTCCCGCTGTGTCCCCCGCTGTGTTCTGCTGTGTCCCCCACTGTGTCCCACGCTGTTTCCCCGCTGTGTCCCGCTGTGTTCCCTCTGTGTCCCCGCTGTGTCCCCGTTGCCCCAGGTGTGTCCCCACTGTCCACCGCTGTGTCCCCCGCTTTGTCCCCTGGTCTTTTCCCGCTGTGTCCCGCTGTGTCACCAATGTCTCACCCCTGTGTCCCCGCTGTTTCCCGCTGTGTCCCTCTGTGCTCCCCGCTGTGTCACTGCTGTGTCCAGCTGTGTCCCGCTGTGTCCCGCTGTGTCCCCTCTGTGTCCACCGCTGTGTCCCGCTGTGTCCCCGCTGTGTCCCCTGCTGTTTCCCCGCTCTGTCCCGCTGTGTCTCCCGCTGTGTCCCCGCTCTGTCCCCGCTGTGTCAAGCTGTGTCCTGCTGTGTCCTCGCTTGTCCCCTGCTGTGTCCCACTGTGTCCCCTGCTGTGTCCCCCGCTGTGTCCCACTGTGTCCCCGTTGTCCCCCAGTGTGTCCCTGCTGTCCCCGGCTGTGTCCCTCGCTGTGTCCCCGCTGTTTCCCTCTGAGTCCCGCTGTGTCCTCGCTTGTCCCCCGCTGTGTCCCGCTATGTCCCAATGTGTTCCCCGCTGTGTCCCCCGCTGTGGCCCTGCTGTGTACCGCTGTGTCCCCGTTGTGTCCCACTGTGTCACTGCTGTGTCCCCGCTGTGTCCCGCTGAGTCCCTGCTGTGTCCCGCTTTGTCCAGCTGTTTCCCCCGCTGTGTCCCCCGCGGTGTCCAGCTGTGTCCCCGCTGTGTCCCCCGCGGTGTCCCGCTGTGTCCCCGCTGTGTCCCCCGCTATGTCCCCCGCTGGGTCCCACTTTGTCCCCCGCTGGGTCCCGCTGTGTCCCTGCTGTGTCCCGCTGTGTCCCCCGCTGTGACCCCGCTGTGTCCCGCTGTGTCCACAGCTATGTCCCGCTGTGTCCTGCTGTGTCCCCCTCTGTGTCCCGCTGTGTCCCCGTTGCCCCAGGTGTGTCCCCGCTGTCCACCGCTGTGTCCCCCGTTGTGTCCCCTGCTGTTTCCCCGCTGTGTCCCGCTGTGTCACCGCTGTGTCCCGCTGTGTCCTCCGCTGAGCCTGCTGTGTCCCGCTTTGTCCCCGCTGTGTCCTGCTGTGTCACTGCTCTGTCCCCGCTATCCCCCGGTGTGTCCCGCTGTGTCCCTCTGTGTTCCCCGCTGTGTCACCCGCTGTGTCCTCGCTGTGTCACCGCTGTGTCCAGCTGTGTCCCGCTGTGTCCCGCTGTGTCCCCTCTCTGTCCACCGCTGTGTCCCGCTGTGTCCCCGCTGTGTCCCCCTCTGTGTCCCGCTCTGTCCCCCGCTGTGTCCCGCTGAGTCCCGCTGTGTCCCCCTCTGTGTCCCCGCTCTGTCCCGCTGTGTCCCCCGCTGTGTCCCTGCACTGTACCTGCTGTGTCAAGCTGTGTCCTGCTGTGTCCTCGCTTGTCCCCTGCTGTGTCCGCGGTGTCCCCCGCTGTGACCCCGCTGTTTCCCGCTGTGTCCACCGCTATGTCCCGCTGTGTATCGCTGTGTCCACCGCTTTGTCCCCGCTGTGTCCCCAGCTGTGTCCCGCTGTGTCCCCCGCTGTGTTCCGCTGTGTCCCGCTGTGTCCTGCTGTGTCCCCCTCTGTGTCCCCGCTGTGTCCCCGTTGCCCCAGGTGTGTCCCCGCTGTCCACCTCTGTGTCCCCCGTTGTGTCCCCTGCTGTTTCCCCGCTGTGTCCCGCTGTGTCACCGCTGTGTCCCGCTGTGTCCTCCGCTGAGCCCGCTGTGTCCCGCTTTGTCCCCGCTGTGTCCTGCTGTGTCACTGCTCTGTCCCCGCTATCCCCCGGTGTGTCCCGCTGTGTCCCTCTGTATTCCCCGCTGTGTCACCCGCTGTGTCCTCGCTGTGTCACCGCTGTGTCCAGCTGTGTCCCGCTGTGTCCCGCTGTGTCCCCTCTCTGTCCACCGCTGTGTCCCGCTGTGTCCCCGCTGTGTCCCCCGCTGTGTCCCGCTCTGTCCCCCGCTGTGTCCCGCAGAGTCCCGCTGTGACCCCCTCTGTCTCCCCGCTCTGTCCCGCTCTGTCCCCCGCTGTGTCCCTGCACTGTCCCTGCTGTGTCAAGCTGTGTCCTGCTGTGTCCTCGCTTGTCCCCTGCTTTGTCCCGCGGTGTCCCCCGCTGTGTCCCCCGCTGTGTCCGGCTGTGTCCCCGTTGTCCCCCAGTGTGTCCTTGCTGTCCCCGGCTCTGTCCCCCGCTGTGTCCCCGCTGTTTCCCTCTGAGTCCCGCTGTGTCCTCGCTTGTCCCCTGCTGTGTCCCGCTGTGTCCTTGCTGTGTCCCTCTGTGTCCAGCTGTGTCCACCACTCTGTCCCCCGCTGAGTCCCCCGCTGAGTCCACCGCTCTATCCCTGCTGTGTCCCCGCTATGTCCCACTGTGTCCCGCTGTGTCCTCCCTGTGTCCCGCTGTGTCCCGCTGTGTCCCCCGCTGTGTCCCACTGTGTACCTGCTGTGTCCCCGCTGTGTCCTGCTGTGTCCCGCTGTGTCCCGCTGTGTCCCCTCTCTGTCCACCGCTGTGTCCCGCTGTGTCCCCGCTGTGTCCCCCGCTGTGTCCCACTCTGTCCCCCGCTGTGTCCCGCAGAGTCCCGCTGTGTCCCCCTCTGTGTCCCCGCTCTGTCCCGCTGTGTCCCCCGCTGTGTCCCTGCACTGTCCCCGCTGTGTCAAGCTGTGTCCTGCTGTGTCCTCGCTTGTCCCCTGCTGTGTCCCGCGGTGTCCCCCGCTGTGTCCCCCGCTGTGTCCTGCTGTGTCCCCGTTTTCCCCCAGTGTGTCCCTGCTGTCTCCGGCTGTGTCCCCCGCTGTGTGCCCGCTGTTTCCCTCTGAGTCCCGCTGTGTCCTCGCTTGTCCCCTGCTGTGTCCCGCTGTGTCCTTGCTGTGTCCCTCTGTGTCAGGCTGTGTCCACCACTCTGTCCCCCGCTGAGTCCCCCGCTCTATCCCTGCTGTGTCCCCGCTATGTCCTGCTGTGTCCCGCTGTGTCCTCCCTGTGTCCCGCTGTGTCCTGCTGTGTCCCCCGCTGTGTCCCACTGTGTACCTGCTGTGTCCCTGCTGTATCCCCTGCTGTGTCCCGC
>NW_012288479.1:0-1730 GCF_000151885.1 Dipodomys ordii
GTCCCGCTGTGTCCCGCTGTGTCCCCTCTGTGTCCACCGCTGTGCCCTGCTGTGTCTCACTGTGTCCCGCTGTTTCCCGCTGTGTCCCGCTGTGTCCCCCACTGTGTCCCCCGCTGTGTCCCCCTGTGTGCCCCGCTATGTCCCTGCTATGTCTCGCTGTGTCCCACTGTCTCCTCCACTATGTCCCGCTGTGTCCCCTCTTTGTCCACCGCTGTGTCCCCGCTATGTCCAGCTTTGTCCCTGCTGTGTCCTGCTATGTCCCCGTTGTCCCCCGGTGTGTCCACTCTGTCCCCCACTGTGTCTCCGCTGTGTCACGCTGTGTAACCTGCTGTGTCCCGTTGTGTCCCATTATATCCCCGCTGTGTCCCGCTGTGTCCCGCTGTGTCCTCGCTCTGTTCCCTGCTGTGTCCCGCTGTGTCCCCGTTGTCCCCCGCTGTGTCCCGCTGTGTCCCGCTGTGTTCCTCGCTGTGTCTCGCTGTTTCCTCCACTATGTCCGGCGCTCTTTCCAGCTGTGTCCCCGGCTGTGTCCCGCTGTGTCCTGCTATGTCCCGCTGTGTCCCGTTGTGTCCACGCTGTGTCCCCGCAGTGTCTCGCTGTGTACCCCGCTGTGACCCCACTGAGTCCCCACTGTGTGGGCTGTATTCACCGCTGTGTCCCCCGCTATGTCCCGTTTTGTCCCTGCTGTGTCCCCCTGTGTCCCGCTTTGTCCCAGTTGTGCCCCGCTGTGTACCGTTGTGTCCCCTGCTTTGTCCTCCGCTGTGCCCCCCTGTGTCCAGCTGTGTCCCCGGCTGTGTCCCCCGCTGTGTCCCTGCTGTGTCCGGCGGTGTCCCCCGCTGTGTCCCCACTATGTCTCGCTGTGTCCCCATGTGTCCCCCACTATGTCCCGCTATGTCCCGCTGCGTCCCCCGCTGTGTCCCGCTGTGTCCCCTGCTGTATCCCGCTGTGTCCCGCTGTGTCCTGCTGTGTCACCTGCTGTGTCCCTCTGTGTCCCCGCTGTGTCCCACTGTGTCCCGGTATGTCCCTGCTTTGTCCCGCTTTGTCCTCGCTGTGTCCCCGCTGTGTCCCGCTGTGTCCCCCTGTGTCCTCGCTGTGTCCCCGCTGTGTCGCCAGCTGTGTCCCGCTGTGTCCCCGGTGTGTCCCTGCTATGTCTCGCTGTGTCCCCCACTATGTCCCGCTGTGTCCCGCTGTGTCCCCTCTGTGTCCACCGCTGTGTCCCCGCTGTGTCCCCGCTATGTCCCGCTTTGTCTCCCGCTGTGTCCTGCTATGTCCCCGTTGTCCCCCGGTGTGTCCCCTCTGTAACTTGCTGTGTCCCCCGCTGTGACCCGCTGTGTCCCGCTGCGTCCCCGCTGTGTCCCCCCTGTGTCCCGTTGTGTCCCTGCTGTGTCCCGCTGTGTCCCGCTGTGTCCCGCTGTGTCACCCGCTGTGTCCACGCTGTGTCCCACTATGTCCCCGCTGTGTCCCCTCTGTGTCCCCGCTGTATGTCCACTGTATTCCCTCTGTGTCCCCCGCTGTGTCCCACTGTGTCCCCGCTGTCCCCCGCTGTGTACCGCTATGTCCCAATGTGTTCCCCGCTGTGTCCCCCGCTGTGGCCCTGCTGTGTCCCGCTGTGTCCCCGTTGTGTCCCGCTGTGTCACTGCTGTGTCTCCGCTGTGTCCCTCTGAGTCCCTGCTGTGTCCCGCTGTGTCCAGCTGTTTCCCCCACTGTGTCCCGCTGTGTTCCCCGCTGTGACC
>NW_012288480.1:0-2375 GCF_000151885.1 Dipodomys ordii
CCCCGCTGTGACCCCGCTGTTTCCCGCTGTTGTCCACCGCTATGTCCCGCTGTGTTATCGCTGTGTCACGCTTTGTCCCCGCTGTGTCCCCAGCTGTGTCCCGCTGTGTCCCCCGCTGTGTTCCGCTGTGTCCCGCTGTGTCATGCTGTGTCCCCCTCTGTGTCCCCGCTGTGTCCCCGTTGCCCCAGGTGTGTCCCCGCTGTCCACCTCTGTGTCCCCCGTTGTGTCCCGTGCTGTTTCCCCGCTGTGTCCCGCTGTGTCACCGCTGTGTCCCGCTGTGTCCTCCGCTGAGCCCGCTGTGTCCCGCTTTGTCCCCGCTGTGTCCTGCTGTGTCACTGCTCTGTCCCCGCTATCCCCCGGTGTGTCCCGCTGTGTCCCTCTGTATTCCCTGCTGTGTCACCCGCTGTGTCCTCGCTGTGTCACCGCTGTGTCCAGCTGTGTCCCGCTGTGTCCCGCTGTGTCCCCTCTCTGTCCACCGCTGTGTCCCGCTGTGTCCCCGCTGTGTCCCCCGCTGTGTCCCGCTCTGTCCCCCGCTGTGTCCCGCAGAGTCCCGCTGTGACCCCCTCTGTCTCCCCGCTCTGTCCCGCTCTGTCCCCCGCTGTGTCCCTGCACTGTCCCTGCTGTGTCAAGCTGTGTCCTGCTGTGTCCTCGCTTGTCCCCTGCTTTGTCCCGCGGTGTCCCCCGCTGTGTCCCCCGCTGTGTCCGGCTGTGTCCCCGTTGTCCCCCAGTGTGTCCTTGCTGTCCCCGGCTCTGTCCCCCGCTGTGTCCCCGCTGTTTCCCTCTGAGTCCCGCTGTGTCCTCGCTTGTCCCCTGCTGTGTCCCGCTGTGTCCTTGCTGTGTCCCTCTGTGTCAGGCTGTGTCCACCACTCTGTCCCCCGCTGAGTCCCCCGCTCTATCCCTGCTGTGTCCCCGCTATGTCCTGCTGTGTCCCGCTGTGTCCTCCCTGTGTCCCGCTGTGTCCTGCTGTGTCCCCCGCTGTGTCCCACTGTGTACCTGCTGTGTCCTGCTGTATCCCTGCTGTGTCCCGCTCTGTCCCCGCTGTGTTCCAGCTGTGTCCCGCTGTGTCCCTGTTGTGTCCCCCGCTGTGTCCCGCTCTGTCCCCCGCTGTTTTACCCCTGTGTCCCCGCTGTGTCCCCCGTGGTTTCCCGTTGTGTCCCCACTTTGTCCCCGCTATGTCCCCCGCTGTGTCCCACATTGTCCCCCGCTGTGTACTGCTGGGTCCCTGCTGTGTCCCGCTGTGTCCCCCTCTGTGTCCCCGCTCTCTCCCCGCTGTGTCAAGCTGTGTCCTTCTGTGTCCTCGCTTGTCCCCTGTTCGGTCCTGCTGTGTCCTCCGCTGTGTCCCCCGCTGTGTCCCGCTGTGTCCCCGTTGTCCCCCAGTGTGTCCCTGCTGTCCCCCGCTTTGTCCCCCGCTGTGTCCCCGCTGTTTCCCTCTGAGTCCCGCTGTGTCCTCGCTTGTCCCCTGCTGTGTCCCGCTGTGTCCTTGCTGTGTCCCTATGTGTCAGGCTGTGTCCACCACTCTGTCCCCCGCTGAGTCCCCCGCTCTATTCATGCTGTGTCCCCGCTATGTCCCGCTGTGTCCTCCTTGTGTCCCGCTGTGACCCGCTGTGTCCCCCGCTGTGTCCCACTGTGTACCTGCTATGTCCCCGCTGTGTCCTTCAGTG
This sequence comes from Dipodomys ordii, assembly GCF_000151885.1. NCBI lineage: Eukaryota > Metazoa > Chordata > Mammalia > Rodentia > Heteromyidae > Dipodomys > Dipodomys ordii. Next base: position 1,662 of record NW_012288480.1, read on the forward strand.
TCCCTGCTGTGTCCCGCTGTGTCCCCGCTGTGTTCCCGCTGTGTCCCGCTGTGTTCCGCTGTGTCCCCGAGGTGTCCCCGTTGTGCCCCCGCTGTGTCCCTCTGTGTCCCCCACTGTGTCCCGCTGTGTCCCCCACTGTGTCCCGCTGTTTCCCCCTCTGTGTCCCTCTGTGTCCACCGCTGTGTCCCCGCTGTGTTCCCGCTGTGTCCCGCTGTGTACCCCGCTGTGTCCCGTTGTGTCCCATTGTATCCCCGCTGTGTCCCGCTGTGTCCCGCTGTGTCCTCGCTCTGTTCCCCGCTGTGTCCCGCTGTTTCCCCGTTGTCCCCCGCTGTGTCCCGCTGTGTCACGCTGTGTTCCCCGCTGTGTCCCGCTGTGTCCTGCTGTGTCCCGCTGTGTCCCGTTGTGTCCTCGCTGTGTCCCCGCTGTGTCCCGCTGTGTACCCTGCTGTGTCCAGCTGTGTCCCCGCTGCGTCCCGCTGGGCCGGCTGTGTCCTTGCTGTGTATCCCGCTGTGTCCAGCTGTGTCCCCGCTGTGTCCCGCTGTGTCCCCCGCTGTGACCCGCTGTGTCCCACTGTGTCCCCCGCTGTGTGCCGCTGTGTCCTGCTGTGTCCCGCTGTGTCCCACTGTGTGCTGCTGTGTCCTCGCTGTTTCCCCACAGTGTCCCTCTGTGTACCCCGTTGTGTCCAGCTCTGTCTCCGCTGTTCCCCTGTGTTGA
>NW_012288481.1:0-3499 GCF_000151885.1 Dipodomys ordii
ATCCCGCTGTGTCCCCCACTGTGTCCCCCACTGTGTCTCGGCTGTGTCCCTGCTTGGTCCTGCTGTGTCCCACTGTGTCCTCGCATGTCCCCCGCTGTGTCCCGCTGTGTCCCCCGCTGTGTACTGCTGTGTCCTCCGTTGTCCCCTGCTGCGTCCCGCTGTGTCCCCCTCTGTGTCCTTGCTCTGTCCCCCTGTGTCCCTCGCTGTGTCCCCGCTGTGTCCCACTGTGTCCCCGCTGTGTCCCCCCTTGTGTCCCTCTGTGTCCGCACTGTGTCCCGCTGTGTCCCCGCTGTATCCCCCTATGTCCCGCTGTGTCCGGCTGTGTCCCCGCTGTGTCCCCGCTGTGTCCCCCTCTGTGTCCCGCTGTTTCCCCGCTGTGTCCCGTGCTGTGTCCAGCTGTGTCCCCCGCTGTGTCCTCCGCTGTGTCCTGCTGTGTCCCGCTGTTTCCCGCTCTGTTCCTCTGTGTCCCGTTGTGTCCTCGCTGTGTCCCCGCTGTGTCCCCATTGTGTCCCCTGCTGTGTCCCCTCTGTGTCCCCGCTGTGTCAGACTGTGTCCCGCTTTGTCCTCGCTGTGTACTCCGCTGTGTCCCGCTGTTTCCTCCACTATGTCCCGCGCTGTTTCCCGCTATGTCGCCCGCTGTGTCCCGCTGTGTCCTGCTGTGTCACGCTGTGAGCCGCTGTGTCCCATTGTGTCCTCGCTGTGTCCCCGCTGTGTCCCGCTGTGCTGTGTACCCCGCTGTGTCCAGCTGTGTCCCCGCTGTGTCCCGCTGGGCCTGCTGTGTCCTTGCTGTGTATCCCGCTGTGTCCAGCTGTGTCCCCACTGTGTCACCCGCTGTGACTTGCTGTGTCCTGCTGTGTTCCCCGCTGTGTCCCGCTGTGTCCTGCTGTGTCTCGCTGTGTCCCACTGTGTCCGCTGTGTCCTCGCTGTGTCCCCACAGTGTCCCGCTGTGTACCCCGTTTGTGTCCAGCTCTGTCTCCGCTGTTTCCCGCTGTGTCCCGCTGTGTCCTCGCTGTGTCCCCGCTATGTCTTCCGCTGTGTCCCCCGCTTTGTCCCGCTGTGTCCCCCACTGTGTCCCCCACTGTGTCTCGGCTGTGTCCCTGCTTGGTCCTGCTGTGTCCCACTGTGTCCTCGCTGTGTCCCGCTGTGTCCCCCTCTGTGTCCCCCGCTGTGTACTGCTGTGTCCTCCCTTGTCCCCCGCTGCGTCCCGCTGTGTCCCCCTCTGTGTCCTCGCTGTGTCCCAATGTGTCCCTCACTGTGTCCCCGCTGTGTCCCACTGTGTCCCCGCTGTGTCCCCCCTTGTGTCCCTCTGTGTCCGCACTGTGTCCCGCTGTGTCCCCGCTGTGTCCCCCTATGTCACGCTGTGTCCGGCTGTGTCCCCGCTGTGTCCCCGCTGTGTTCCCCTCTGTGTCCCGCTGTTTCCTCTACTATGTCCCGCGCTGTTTCCCGCTGTGTCCCCCGGTGTGTCCCCCTGTTTCCTGCTGTGTCCCGCTGTGTCCTGCTGTGTTCCTCTTTGTCTTCGCTGTGTCCCCGCTGTGTCCCGCTGTGTACCCCGCTGTGTCCCCTCTGTGTCATGCTGTCTTCCCGCTTTGTTCCCTGCTGTGTCCCCTCTGTGTCCCCACTGTGTCCTCGCTGTGTCCCACTGTGTCCTCACTGTGTCCCCCGCTGTGTCCCGCTGTGTCTACTGCTGTGTCCCTGCTGTGTCCCGCTGTCTCCCTCTGTGTGTCCCGCTGTGTCTACTGCTGTGTCCCTGCTGTGTCCCGCTGTGTCCCGCTGTGTCCCGCTGTGTCCTCGCTGTGTCCCACGCTGTGTCCCCCGCTGTGTCCTGCTGTGTCCCCCGATGTGTCCCGTTGTGTCCCGCTGTTTCCCCTGCTGTGTCCCGCTGTGTCCCGCTGTGTCCCTGCTGGGACCCGCTGTGTCCCGCTGTGTCCCCGCTGTGTCTCGCTGTGTCCCGCTGTGTACTCCGCTGTGTCCAGCTTGGTCCCCGCTGTGTCTTGCTGTGTCCCACGCTCTGTCCCCCACTGTGTACCGCTGTGTCCCCCGCTGTGTCCCGCTGTATCCCCCGCTGTGTCCCGCTGTGTCCCCGCAGAGTCACCGCTGTTTCCGGCCGTGTCCCGCTTTGTTCTGTGGTGCCCCGCTTTGTCCCCCGCTGAGTCCCCGCTGTGTCCCCGCTGTGTCCCGCTTTGTCCTCGCTGTGTCCCCTGCTGTCTCTGTCTCCCGCTCTGTCCCCCGCTGTGTCTCACGCTTTGTCCCCGCTGTGTCCCACTGTGTCCCGCTGTGTCCCTCTGTGTCCCCCACTGTGTCCCTTTGTGTCCCCTGCTGTGTCCCCGCTGTGTCCTGCTGTTTCCCGCTGTGTCCTCGCTGCGTCCCACGCTGTGTTTCACTGTGTCCTCGCTGTGTCCCCTGCTGTGTCCCGTTGTGTCCCCAGCTGTGTAACCCGCTGTGTCCCGCTGTGTCCCCGCTGTATCGACGCTGTGTCCCGCTGGGTCCCGCTGTGTCCTCGCTGTGTCCCCCGCTGTGTCTCGCTGTGTCCCCCGCTGTGTCCCGCTCTGTCTACTGCTGTGTCCCTGCTGTGTCCCGCTGTCTCCCGCTGTGTGTCCCGCTGTGTCTACTGCTGTGTCCCTGCTGTGTCCCGCTGTGTCCCACTGTGTCCTCGCTGTGTCCCACGCTGTGTTCCGCTGTGTCCTCGCTGTGTCCCCCGAATTGTCCCTTTGTGTCCCCAGCTGTGTAACCCGCTGTGTCCCGCTGTGTACCTGCTGTATCGACACTGTGTCCTGCTGGGTCCCGCTGTGTCCTCGCTGTGTTCCCCGCTGTGTCCCGCTCTGTCCCCCGCTGTGTCCCTGCTGTGTCCCCGGTGTGTCCCAATGTGTCCTCGCTGTGTCCCGCTCTGTCCCACTCTGTCCTTGCTGTGTCCCGCTGTGTCCCGCTGTGTCCCCACTGTGTGCCCGCTGTGTCCCGCTGTGTACCCCGCTGGGTCCAGCTGTGTCCCCGCTCTGTCCCGCTGTGACCCCTCTCTGTCCCCTGCTGTCCCCCGCTGTGTCCCCCGCTTTGTCCCGCTGTGTCCCACGCTTTGTCCCGCTGTGTCCCTGCAGTGTCCCAGCTGTGTCCCGCTGTGTCACACTGTGTCCCGTGGTGTCCCGCTTTGTCCCCCGCTGTGTCCTCGCTGTGTTCCCTGTTGTGTCCCGCTGTGTACCTCTCTGTGTCCCCCACTGTGTCCCGCTGTGTACCCCGCTGTGTCCCGCTGTGTCCTTGCTGTGTCCCACGCTGTGTTCCGCTGGGTCCTCGCTGTGTCCCCCGATGTGTCCCATTGTGTCCCCAGCTGTGTACCCTGCTGTGTCACGCTGTGTCCCCGAAATATAGACGCAGAATCCCGCAGTGTCCCGCTGGGTCCTCGAAGAATCCCCGCAGAGTCCCCCTCAGAGTCCTTAAAGGGTCCCCCGCTGTGTCTCGCAGAGTCCCCCGCTGTATAAAAACACTGTGTCCCCGCTGTGTCCCACTGTGT
>NW_012288482.1:0-3676 GCF_000151885.1 Dipodomys ordii
TCATCGCTGTGTTCCCTGTTGTGTCCCGCTGTGTACCCCTCTGTGTCCCCCACTGTGTCCCGCTGTGTACCCCACTGTGTCCCGCTGTGTCCCGCTGTGTCCTCGCTGTGTCCCCCGCTGTGTTCCGCTGGGTCCTCGCTGTGGCACCGATGTGTCCCGTTGTGTCCCCAGCTGTGTACCCTGCTGTGTCACGCTGTGTCCCCGCTGTATCGACGCTGTGTCCCGCTGGGTCCCGCTGGTTCCTCGCTGTGTTCCCCGCTGTGTCCCCCTCTGTGTCCTTCTGGGTCCCCCGCTGTGTCTCGCTGTGTCTGCTGCGTCCCCCGCTGTGTCCCCACTGTGTCCCCGCTGTGTCCCACTGTGTCCCGCTGTGTCCCGATTTGTCCTCACTGTATTCCCCGCTCTGTCCATCTGTGTCCTCACTGTGTCCCCTGCTGTGTCCCGCTGTGTCCCCCGCTGTGTCCCGCTGTGTCACGCTGTGTCCTGCTCTGTCCACGCTGTGTCCCGCTGTGTCCCGCTGTGTCCCCGCTGTGTCCCGCTTTGTCCCCCGCTCTGTCCCCGGCTGTGTCCGGCTGTGTCCCCCACTGTGTCCCGCTGTGTCCCACTCTGTCCCTCGCTGTGTCCCGCTGTGTCCCGCTGTGTCCCCCGCTGTGTCCTGCTGTGTCCCGCTGTGTCCTGCTCTGTCCCCCGCTGTGTCCCCCGCTGTGTCCCTGCTGTGTCTCGCTGTGTCTTCACTGTGTCCCCAGCTGTGTACCGCTGGTCCTCCGTTGTGTCCACCGATGTGTCCTGCTGTGTCCCCCTCTGTGTCCCTGCTGTGTCCCCGCTGTGTCCCGCTCTGTCCCGCTGTGTCCCCCACTGTGTCCCCCGCTGTGTCCCCACTGTGTCCCCGCTCGGTCCCGCTGGGTCCCGCTGGGTCCCCTGCTGTGTCCCCGCTGTGTCCCGCTGTGTCTTCACTCTGTCCACCGCTCTGTCCCGCAGTGTCCTCGCTGTGTCACCTGTTGTGTCCTGCTGTGTCCCCTGCTGTGTCCCGCTGTGTCCCGCTGTGTCCCACTCTGTCCCGCTGTGTCCCCGCTGTGTCCCGCTGTGTCCCCCTCTCTGTCCCCCGCTTTGTCCGGCTGTGTCCCCCGCTGTGTCCCGCTGTGTCCCGCTGTGTCCCCCTCTTTGTCCCGCTGTGTCCCCGCAGTGTCCCCGCTGTGTCACACTGTGTCCCATGTTGTCCCGCTTTGTCCCCCGCTGTGTCTCCCGCTGAGTCTCCTTTGTGTCCCCACTATGTCCCGCTGTGTCCTCGCTGTGTCCCCAGCTGTCTACCACTTTGTCCCCTGCTGTGTCCTGCTGTGTCCCTGCTGTGTCCCCCACGTTGTCTTCGCTGTGTCCCTCTGTTTCCCTCTGTGTCCCCCGCTGTGTCCCGCTGTGTCCCCTGCTGGGTCCAGCTGGGTCCCTCACTGTGTCCCGCTGTGTCCCCTGCTGTGTCCCCCGCTGTGTCCCGCTGTGACCAATGCTGTGTCCCTTCTGTGTCCCCGCTGTGTCCAGGCTGTGTCTCCCGCTGTGTCCCACTGTGTCCAATGCTGTGACCCCGCTCTGTCTTGCTGTGTCCCGCTGTATCCCCCGCTGTTTCCTGCTGTGTGCCCCGCTGTGTCCCGCTGTGTCCTAGCTGTGTCCCCCGCTGTGACCGCTGTGTCCCGCTGTGTCCCGCTGTGTCCCTGCTGTGTCCCGCTGTGTCCCCGCTGTGTCCCTGATGTGTTCCACTCTGTCCCCCGCTGTGTCCCCCTGTGTCCCGCTGTGTCCCGCTGTGTCCCCCACTGTGTCACGCTGTGACCCCTGCTGTGTCCCGCTGTGTCCCCCGCTGTGTCCCATTGTGTGAACTGCTTTGTCCCGTTGTGTCCCCCGCTGTGTCCCACTGTGTCGCCGGCTCTGTCCTCCGCTGTGTCCCGCTGTGTCCCCGGCTCTGTCCCCCGCTGTGTCCTGCAGTGTCCCCCACTGAGTCTCGCTATGTCCCCGCTGTGACCCGCTGTGTCCTCGCTGTGTCCCCCTCTGTGTCCCGCTGTGTCCTCCCTGTCTCCCCCGCTGTGTCGCGCTGTGTCCTCGCTGTGTCCCCAGCTGTGTCCCGCTGTGTCCCCCGCTGTGTCCCGCTGTGCCTCCCACTTTGTCCCCGCTGTATCCCGCTGTGTCCCACTATGTTCCCGCTGTATCGACGCTGTGTCCTGATGGATCCCACTGTGTCCTCGCTATGTTCCCTGCTGTGTCCCGCTGGGTCCCCCTCTGTATCCCCCGCTTTGTTCCGCAGTGTCCCCCGCTGTGACCCCTCTGTGTCCCCCGCTGTGTCCCGCTGTGTCCCCTGCTGTGTCCCGCTGTGTCCAGCTGTGTTCCCGCTGTGTCCCGCTCTGTCCCGCTGTGTCCCTGCTGTGTTCCGCTGTGTCCCCTGCACTGTCCCCCACTGTGTCCCGCTGTGCCCCCCGCTGTGTCCCGCTGTGTCCCTCCTTGTCCAATGCTGTGTCCCGCTGTATCCCCGCCGTGTCCTCGCTGTGTCCCGCTGTGTCCTGCTGTGTCCCGTGGTGTCCTGCTTTGTCCACCACTTTTATTCCCGCTGAGTCCCACTGTGTCCCCGCTGTGTCCCACTGTGTCCTCTCTGTGTCCCCCGCTGTGTTCCGCTCTGTCCCCCGCTGTTTTCACCGCTTTTTCCCCACTGTGTCCCGCTGTGTCACCGCTGTATCGATGATGTGTCCCGTTGGGTCCCACTGTGTCCTCGCTGTGTTCCCCTCTGTGTCCCCCGTGTCCTCCCCTCTGTCCCCCACTGTGTCCCTCTGTGTCCCCTGCTGTGTCCCGCTGTGTCCCCAGCTGTGTCCCTGCTTTGTCCCTGCTGTGTCCCGATGTGTCCCGCTGGGTCCCACTGTGTCCTCGCTGTGTCCTCGCTGTGTTCCCCGCTGTGTCCCCCGCTGTGTCCCCCTGTGTCCTAGCTGTGTCCCCCGATGTGTCCCGCTGTGTCCCCCGCTGTGTCCCACTGTGTCACGCTGTGTCCCCAGCTGTGTACCCTGCTGTGTCCCGCTGTGTCCCCGCTGTATCGACGCTGTGTCCCGCTGGGTCCCGCTGTGTCCTCGCTGTGTCCCCCGCTGTGTCCCGCTCTGTCTACTGTTGTGTCCCTGCTGTGTCCCGCTCTCTCCCGCTGTGTGTTCCGCTGTGTCTACTGCTGTGTCCCTGCTGTGTCCCGCTGTGTCCCTCTGTGTCCCGCTGTGTCCTCGCTGTGTCCCACGCTGTGTTCCGCTGTGTCCTCGCTGTGTCCCCCGAATTGTCCCTTTGTGTCCCCAGCTCTGTAACCCGCTGTATCCCACTGTGTACCTCTGTGTCACGCTCTGTCCTCGCTTTGTCCCCGCGATGTCCTGCTGTGTCCCCGCTGTGTCCCTGCTGTGTTCCACTCTCTCCCGCTGTGTGTGGCTCTGTGTCCCCTGCTGTGTCCCCCGCTGTGTCCTGCTGTATCCCGGTGTGTCCCGCTTTGTCCCCCGCTGTGTCCCGCTGTTTCCCACTGTGCCCCTGCTGTGTCCCCGCTGTGTCCCGCTATGTACCCCGCTGTGTCCCACTGTGTCCCGCTGTGTGCCCCCTTTGTTCCCCTCTGTGTCCGCTGTGTCCCACACAGCTGTGTCCCTGCTGCGTCCCGCTGTGTCCCGCTGTGTCCCGCTGTGTACTG
>NW_012288483.1:0-1716 GCF_000151885.1 Dipodomys ordii
TGCTTTGTCTCCGCTGTGTCCCGCTGTGTCCCTGGTGTGTCCTCGCTGTGTAACCGCTGAGTCCCTCTGTGTCCCCGCTGTGTCCCACTATGTCCCCCGCTGTGTCCCCGCTGTGTCCCCGCTGTGTCCTGCTGTGTCACCGCTGTGTCCCGCTGTGTCCCGCTTTGTCCCCGCTGTGTCCCGATGTGTACTGCTGTGTCTGCTTCTGTGTACCACGCTGTGTCCTGCTGTGTCTCCCGCTGTGTCCTCGCTGTGTCCTCGCTGTGTCCCCCCCTGTTTCCCGCTGTTTTCCCCGCTGTGTCACCCACTGTGTCCTTTGATGTGTCCCCAGCTGAGTCCCGCTGTGTCCCCCGCTGTTTACCGCTGTGTCCCCCACTGTGTCCCCTGCTTTGTGTCCACTGTGTCCCCGCTCTGTCCCGCTGTGTCCCGCTGTGTCCCGCTTTGTCTCCCGATGTGTCCCGCTGTTTCCCACTGTGCCCCTGCTGTGTCCCCGCTGTGTCCCGCTGTGTACCCCGCTGTGTCCCACTGTGTCCCGCTGTGTGCCCCCTTTGTTCCCCTCTGTGTCCTGCTGTGTCCCCTGCTGTGTCCCCGCTGTGTCCCGCTGTGTCCCCGCTGTGTAACGCTGTGTCCCCCTTTGTGTCCCGCTGTGTCCCCCGCTGTGTCCCTGCTGTGTCCCTTTGTGTCCCGCTGTGTCCCACTGTGTACCCCTCAGTGTCCTGCTGTGTCGCCCGATGTGTTTTGCTGTGTCCCGCTGTGTCCCCACTGTGTCCCGCTGTGTCCTCTCTGTGTCCCGCTGTGTCCCACTGTGTCCCCTCCCGTGTCCCCGCTGTGTCCCTGCTGTGTCCCGCTGTGTCCCACTGTGTCCTGCTGTGTCCCCCCTTTCTCACAGTTGTGTCTTCCTGTGTCCTGCTGTGTCCACGCTATGTCCTGTTCTCTACCCCTCTGTGTCCCGCTTTGTCCCCCGTTGTGTCCCGCTGTGTCTCCCGTTGTGTCCCGCTGGGTCCCCGCTGTTCCTTGGTGTGTACCAGCTGTCACCCGCTGTGTGTCCCGCTGTGTCCCGGCTTTGTACTCCTGTGTCCTGCTGTGTCCTCACTATGACCCCCGCTGTGTATCGCTGTGTCCCTGCTGTGTCCCGCTGTGTCCCCGCTGTGTCCCGCTGTGTCCCCTGCTATGTCCTCGCTGTGTCCCCGCTGTCCCCTGCTGTGTCCCGCTGTGTCCCCGCTGTGTCCCCGCTGTGTCCCGCTGTGTCCTGCTGTGTACACTGCTGTGTCCCTGCTGTGTCCCCACTGTGTTCCGCTGTGTCCCTCTGTGTCCCACGCTGTGTCCCGCTGTGTCTCCCGCTTTGTCCCCCTCTGTGTCCTGCTGTATCCCCCGCTGTGTGCAGTTGTTTCTCCCGCTGTGTCCCGCTGTGTCCCCGCTGTGTCCCGCTGTGTACTGCTGTGTCAATCTTTGTCTCCGCTCTCCCCCGCTGTGTCCCACTGTGTCCCCGCTGTGTCGATGCTGTGTCCCGCTCTGTTCTCACTTTGTCCCCGCTGTGTCCCGCTGTGTCCCGCTGTGTCCCCCGCTGTGTCCCCTGCTGTGTCCCCCGCTGTGTCCCGCTGTGTCCCGTTTTGTCCCGCTGTGTCCCGCTGCGTCCTCACTGTGTCCCGCTGTGTCATCACTGTGTCCCGCTGTGTCCCACTGTGTCCCCTCCTGTGTAACCCGCTGTGTCCCGCT
>NW_012288484.1:0-642 GCF_000151885.1 Dipodomys ordii
TGTGGCTCAGTGGTAGAGTGTTTGCCTTGCATGCCCGAGGCCCTGGGTTCGATTCCTCAGCACCACATAAGAAAAAAGAAAAAAGCCGGAAGTGGTGCTGTGGCTCAAGTGGTAGAGCGCTAGCCTTGAGCTGAAGAGCTGAAGGGACAGCGCCCAGGCCCAGAGTTCAGGCCCCATGACCGGACCCCCCCCCCAAAAAAGAAAGCACAGGTAATATAAAAAAAAAATAAAGAAGAAGAGGCACACTATAGAGAAAAAAAACTACATCCAAGCCAAATATCTGATATGTTAATATTCAAAATATGCAAAGAATCTCCTTATGTGTGTGCATCTGTGTATGTATACACATTATCAGTATCATTTGGGGGGGAGGGGGAGGATCCGTCTGTCACTTGTTTAAGTTTCATCTTACGTGACTTTATACTAAGGAATCTTACATATAGAAACTGTCTACGAACTCATATATCTTTAGAATTAAATGCTGGTTGTCGGTATATCCTGATGATGTGAATCCAACGATATTAACTTTCGCCGATGAGTTGTTCATAAAGAGTACGTCCACAGCGCATATTAAATGGTGACAACACATACCTTTCCTTCTTGCTTTCATGTTTCAAAATAGCAATTTTACACGATGACCAA